>NW_027180673.1:0-50000 GCF_040956055.1 Brachionichthys hirsutus | reverse complement strand
TCTGAACTGAGAACGCTTTCTTTGAGGCACTGGAAGCTGAAATGAGATTCAGCTCCAGATGTGAGCGCTAGCTGTGGCTACAGGGGTGACGTGCACCTTTAATAGACACACATTGCTGATTTCCTCTCTCTGCGACTTCTTTTTGTACCTCCCGAAGGAGGATGATAACACTCCTTATCTCATGTGGATTGTTTGTTGCTTATATTGCTCGCTCCATTTTAGCTTGAAGCCAAACCAAAGGCTGCGTGCGTTTAGGTATCTGCAGCATCCATGTAAGGAAGCCCATGTGTGCACATGCATCCACATGTGCGTAGCGTGTGTGTGTGAGAGACACAGCCATTTGTTTCCAGGGTTTGCTGCAGGATCTCATCCTTCCTTCTGCCCCCCCCCCACACTGGCTCTCTGCCACACTTGGTTGATCAGTAATTTATTTCTGGAACCTTTGCACAGCAATTATCAAAGAAGAGTTAGAGACGAGGTTTCCTCATGGGACCGCTCCCCACGTTCTCCCTCGAGGTCCACTTTGGAATATTTTCAAATCAAGAGGAAGCCATTTCCAGTTGGCAGCTCATCAACAGCACCTGCCGCGGCTTCCCGCTCGGCCGCTCATCTGACACTTGAGAAAATAAGCCTCCTGACGTGGTTTTAAATCAAAGGGACACCGCCTGCGCGGCCGGGACATCAGTACGTACCTTTAAAAGTGGGCAAACACCTTAACGGAGAGCATCGGCTCTGGAAAGAGTCGCCGCCGCGCTGCTCCAGGATTCAAAGCACCGTCTTCTGTTCACCTTCCATCCCCATTTGAGGGTTGCTTAATAAAAATTAGACTCTGTTTGCTTCATCATTCTCATTGGTGAGTGGATCGCATCACAGAGAGGCAACAGACTAAAAGAGGTAAAATATTAGCAGGTGTAAAATGTGTCATGTCTGAAGCCTCCGCCGAGCCGTGGAAGGCGGCGTGACGGCTCGGAGACGGGGAAGGATCATTACCACCACGATTGTTTTGGTGGGAACAACAGCCATGACAAATGAGACAATTAAATCACTGTGGCAACGGTGTATTAAATGGCTGATTATGAATTAGTGGCGGGCACCCTGTTGATGTTTCCCAAGTCAGAGAGCTGTCAGAGAAATTTAGCATACAAGGGTTTGAAGCCCCTCCTCTCAGGCCGGAGGCATTTACAGAAGAGTCTGCTTTGAGTTCACGTTCTGGTCAGCTGATGATAAAAGACTTAAAAAGGCTGTTCGGTTTACCGTCATGTCGGCAGACCTCTGCTTCAGATAAACAATTTATCGGGAAAAAGAAGAAGCGATCCCGAAACATTTTAAACACAGTTCAAACTCGAGCTTAAACCAAACCACCCACAGAGACCGTCCAACAAGGGGGAGGCGCCTCACTCCGACATCCAATCAGATACAAGCACAAGCTGCCGGGACAGGTGGAGGTGTCGCCGCTTCCTTTCTTCCTCCAGTGGACACACGTCACAGCAGAGGAGAAGATCAATCATGTGATGGTGTCGCTCTTTTTCCACATTATCCATGTAAAGAAACCATCTCTTATCATCCTGTTATCTTATCTGAGAGTTCACTTTAAGCCAGTTATACGAATCCAACTGTGAGAGCGTGTAGCAATGACCAGAACGCATCCTGTCAAGCAACTGGATCGGCGTGTCTCCGTGTGGATGTGCTACGCTTTCAGCCGCTGAAGTGTTTCCACCCTGACTTGTGTCCGCCTCACCTCAGAACCAGCACCGATGAATGAGCTTTGAATCTGACATAAAAGAGGTTTCTCATTGGAGCAGAGAGGATCTTGCGGCGGAACATGAATGCATGAATCCTGGTTTGGTTTCGATTAATATCGTTATCATCCAAATTCTGCCCAGAGATTGAAGGTCAACATCTGCATCGGGTCGGCAGAGGAGAGGAGCACAGAAACCAGAGGGAGCTGTCGTCTGGAAACATTAAAGCACACTCACATCACGTAAGAGTGAAACGGCATTTCCAACTTCATTTGTTGTTGGAGAAATAAAGGATCCGATAGCGATTTGACTATTTTAGTTGAGAGAATCATCCCTTTTGCAAATATAGCTTCCAACAACCCGAGTCCACTGCAGCAAAATGATTGTGGAAGAGCTACTGATATAAAGTCTCAGAGCCGTAATGAACTGCAGACAGGAGGCGTGGCCTGTAGTCCGGTGGAGGTGTGGCCCGCTGCAGTCAAAGAGTAGACAAAGTGATGAAAAGCATCCAAACCAGAGATCAATACTAAGTGGCGATTCGGAGGCTTTGCTCTAACAATATCTAAGGGGTGATATTAATCAGGCAGACACTGTTGGGCGAGCAGCCATCTGGCCGACCTTACCGCACGATACACATACACCCCCCCCCCCCCCCCGAAGCCTGAGAACAATAGGCCTGTCTGTCATGACCGGATACGGCCGGAATCCATCCATCCTGCTCCAACTTGGCCCCAGGAGGCTTCTGGTTTACTCACAGCATCCCGGTCCAACTCATGGAAGGACGCTCTGCTGCTCCCCTGCTGTCCAAATATTGACGCTGCGTGTCCACAATCTCTGAAGACCAGTGACGGACAAGATCCACATCAGACGTCTGGATGGGAGACTCTCCACCCGCGGGACTGCAAGTGGGTTCTTTGAGAGATGGGAATGGGAAGAGAAGATGACGAGCGACAGGTGAACTGAAACCAGGGCCGGAGATTCTGCAGGAAGTTCTCGGCTCCTGGATGTTCGTCAGACGACGTAATTAGTCAAATCACGCCGGCGTAGGATTCCAGAGAACGGAGAACACAAGGGCTGATTGCTTGTTAGCAAGTCCATTGTGTGTGCATTGTGTACGTGTGTCTGTGTGTGTGTGTGTGTGTGTGTGTGTGTGCAGTAGTGCACCACTGAATGAGGAGGCGCGTGTGTGTGTGTGCGTGTGTGTGTTCCTCCTGCCTGATGAGGTCACGATGAGACGGGGCTGCTGGCAGGGCCTGTCATTGCCAGTCACTGTTTCGGTTTGTTGTTTTGCTTCCTGCCCGAGGAAGAAAAGGTGTTTCAAGGGAACCAGCAGCCAGCGGGTGTCACGGCCTGCCTGCCTGTCTGCCTGCCTGTCTGCCTGCCTGCCTGCCTGCCTGCCTGTCTGCCTGCCTGCATTTACATATCTCTGTGCAAAAAGGGTATTTTTAAGCGTGAGTGTTTGGAAACATACATGTTGATGTCGCTGTGAGCCAACGGGGGGGGGGGGGGACCCCCAGCGAGTAGTTTGGAGGCTGGTGACAGCTTCCTGTGAGCAGCGACAGGTCAGGACTATATTTGCAGAGCACTCCTGCGTAATGACACCCTGAACCCTGAGATAAGGGCATTTCTGTTAATGCCTCAACATTAACCTGCGGCTGTCTGCTACATTCAGATGAGGCTGTACACGTTCATATGCAGAAAGTCCATTATGAGGCTAAAGGCTAACTGTAAGGTGCATGGAATTAGCAGAAACGCCACGCTTTATGTTTGTCTGACCCTCAAAGACAGATATAAATATGCATTAGTTCCAGGGGTGAATCAGAGGGGAAATGAAAGTCGACACCAATCAAAACTGGAAGACAAGGATTTCCAGAGCAGCTTTTTCCTGCTCTTCCTGGACATTTTGAGCTGGATGATTTTACTCTCCACCTGGTGGCGGGCGCTTCTTAGAGCACAGAGCTACCATTGACCCACAGCCCACAACGCTGCATGGTGAGGAAAACAAACGAACCCTTTTGCCTGCATGATGCTGGCTCTCACTAGGCAGAGGTAAACATGCATTTTTAAAGCTGGAACAAACACATTAAATAAAAGAACCTGTCAGCTCGTATGAGGACGATCGCGTCTCCTCCCCTTGTATTTTTCAGTTTCAAAGCGTCTTGTGGGCTCCATGTGTCCCACTGGACAACAGCGCCGTGCTGCTAATCCTCAGTTGATGTAATTAACTCTATAAAAAGCATCATTTTTTACATCTACACTTTTTTAGGATCCCTAAATATATTCATTCGAGCAGGATGGGCTCCAGCCTGAACCTGATGAAGCACAGAGGAAGAGGATAGGATTAAATAGATACACAGCTCGTTTTTTATTTCAGATTGTTTTCCTTTCTTTTCCATGTCGGACCCCTCTGCCGTCGCCGTCTGGCTGTTGCTCCTCCATCTGCGATGGCCCAGCTCTCCCCTCTCCTTATGGTTCCTCCTGCCTGTTGTCTCGGTAGAATCTGATTCTTGGCCGTGGCCGACGGGCCTCGTGTCTCTTCTGGTTCCTTGGCCGCTGTGCCGTCTTTGTTGTGCGTCTCCCTCCCAGTGGAGCTGGAAGGAACGACGCGATTCCAACCACAGGCTGCACACCAACGGGAAAGCACACGGACACACACGCCCATGGATGCTGCTGTTGTTTAGAATAGCTCCTCACATCGCGCTAACTGAAGCCACTTTGTTCTTCATGTGCCCTGCTTTCATGCGGAGTAGCTGTTCAGAGTGCTTTTCAGCGTTGTAGGCCCTTCATTGAAAGAGACACACACAACGCACGCTTCGTACACGTTTGTATCAGACTATACTCCAACCCTGCTTTTAGGAATGCACCTTTCTTAGTCCCGCCTACATTTGAAATAATTCCTTGATGGTGACGATGGGTAAAGATGGACGGATCTACTTCATGCAGCTCTGTTCCTCACTGCCTTCATGAGTGATTGATGTTCTTTATTCAAATGAAATGATCTTTTTAAAGAAACCTGTTGAGGGCGCCCAGTCTTGCAGGCATTTATGTTCTCTGCTCTGGACGCCTCTCGATGTGTCCGTGACTTCCAGGGATCCGAACCAAGAGTGAAAATGATACCAGCGTTCCGACTCACGACAGTTTCCCTGTCCTGTTCTGAGCGTCTGATGGGAGGAGCCGGTTCTGGCAGGCTGTTTCGTTCAGATCTGGTCCCAGCAGTGATAACTGAAGCTCGAATCAACTTATTGCATACAATTTGTAAGAATAAAAAAAAAGAACGTCCAGTTACTCAGGTTGGCGTATTGATCTTCTGCCGTTATTAAAAGTGATCTATGGAACTCTCCCTGCACGCCCTGCATCGTCTTGTTCTGCCCACGCCCACTGATATTTATGTGCTTCCTTTGTGCTGCTTTTAGTAACAGAGCAACAATGGCATTATCAGTTGGACGGATCAGAGGAGTGGGTTTCTGTAAGTGGACCCTCTCAGCCTCGGGGGATTGCAGATTCCTGAATATTCTCTCTTTGTTTCTCCAACTCTATTTTTTCTTCGCTGATTTATCACCTTTTCTTCTCACATCTCAAAATGCTCGTCTCCTGTCATGAACACTTCCAGCACAACCCCACATTATCCTGGCTTCCCTGGAAATCTGGCAAAATTACAAATCCCGTGCGCACCCTGAGCCGAGACCGGCGTGATGAGAGCCATCACGGCGCCGCAGCGTAATAGGACACGGCTCTCGTTTCGTTTTCCTCCCTTTCAGAGCGTCTGCCACGCATATCGTTCTCCCCGTCCTCCTCCCTTCATGCCTTCATGAGTGTAATTAGCTCACCTGGTACCTCTTTCATGCTAGCAGTGTACGTGGAAGTGTGTGTCGTTTTATTCAAGATTTCAGAATCTTTTCTCAGCCTGATGTTTTCAGCGGCGATTACAGGCAGTCAGTTTGTTCAGACGTGATTGACATTCGTGTTTCTAAGCAGAGCGAATGTGTTGTTGGGTTTCTGTGTTGGATTTCTTAAGATAATTGTGGGTTTTTGTGCGTAGGGATAATGGGACACGGTGTCAGAGTTTGTTTCTTGGAAATCAATTTTTCGTCTGAGGATGTTGACGTGGGGCTGAAATGTTTTTGCGACACCACATCATTTTGATTGCACATTTCATTTGGAATGAATGAGCTGAGGAGGAACACAAACAATTCGCTGCATCAATGTTGGCCTTGTCTCTTTGATGAATAGCTTTCGCCGCACATTTTCTGCTTGTGACATTGTTAAATTATTGCTAACTTGTGTTCTCTCTTCCCGCGTTACCCCCTTGATCTCACCTTTCCACTCCAAATATTCACACCACTTTCTGATGCCGCCTCCTCTTTTCTTCATTTCTTTCATCACCCCCTGATCTTTGCAATCTTCCATCCGTCCCTGCTCCCTCTTCCTGACATGTGACCTCTCTGCAGGCGCCGACCTGTTCTCCAACTGCACGGATGAGTGCAAGGCCCTGGGCCACTCCGACCGCTGCTGGATGCCTTCCTTCATGCCGTCCGACGGCCGCCAGGGACCGGACTACCGCAGCAACCTCCACGTCCCTGGGATGGATGCCACGCTGCCCGACACTGAGGTACCCCCCTCCGTCAACCTGTCCGGCCAAGTCACCTTGACCTCGTCCACTGCTTCGTCCAACGATAGGTCATTCTCCACCTTTGGCAAGGAAGGTCAAAGGTCACAGTCACACCACAGCCTTCACCTTCATCACCTCCATCAGCAGCAGTACAGCTCCAGCACTGTAGAGAGGGAAGAGTATGATAGGGGGAGCCTACCCTACAAACCCACCTTTCTCTGTGAGTATCAGTATGAAAGGTCCCTGGGACCCTACGACTTTGGTCTGGCCCAGTAGAGAAACTAAAGGAGGGGTCGCTGATTCTGACATTTGATTTTGATCTGGACTTTGTTTTCATCAATATTTCTTTCTGTAATTTTGAGGAGATCTGGAAAAAATATGGCTTTATGTTCTGTTGTACCGTTTTTTATTCTAACTTCTTTTGTTGAATGTAAATTGTAATCTATCACTGCCAACTCCCCTTCTCCAACTCCCAACACATTCAGTCTAACCCCGACAAACTGCCTGTAAACATGTGACTTATTCTAAAATAAACACCATTTGAATTGGACTCCTGTTAAACAGCTTTTCTTTTCTTTCCTCAAATCAAAATTTCCCCTCAAAATTCGTTCCGATCACCTTTTTCCTCTGATGCTCATATAAGTAAAGGTCACCACACGAGCCACGCCCACATCTTCAGCTGAAAGCATGCTGCTGACAGGGAACACAGGACAGAACATCTCAGGACATGCGTGATGGCTTCCCTACTGAACCACTCAGATTCATTTGAGTGTATAAAAAATTCAATATGAGCAGGTGTTGATTTGGAAAAGGAGCTCTAGAAAGAGGGAGGCCGAGTCTCCATGACATGAATAGTCTCTCGCAGGTCTAAGGCTGGATCTGAGCGTTCAGTAGAGAAGTCGTTTCCTTCCATGCCAACCGCCATCCTCCACGCTGAGCATGCCTCCTCAGGTGAACAGCCGGCACCTGAATCCGTTTGCGTCTCTCTAAATGGAGCTCAGCAATCTTCTTCTTGCGCATCAGGTCTGAGGGTGTCTGCACATCTCGTTCGCCCGCCAGGGTTAGGATAAACACACAAATGAATTTGCTCAGCCCAAGACTCACAACGTCATTATATTTCTTTGTATTGTTTTGATTTACAATTTCAGCTGTTGAAACAAATGAAAGCCGCCGTAAAAGTCTTGTTGTTTATCAGTCAGTAAAAAATGTGAAAGCAGTCCCAGAGGCTGAGGCCCATTAACCAATAGGCATCATGTTCTACTTTCATAAATAGCTCTGTAGCTCTGCTAGAACTGCATGCGGCGATGCTCTGATCACCAGCACCGCTTTGATAAAGGGTTTGTAAAAGTTTAATGATCCATTTATAGATAATAAATGAAGCAATTAGAGCTGTGTGTATATTTTCTATGCATGCATTATGTAGTCACCAAAATTTGAACATTTATCTTCACTGATGGACATGATTTTACACAACTCCCAAATTAGTTTTACCATTACGAACTTAAGGGTGTATAAATAACTCGCATCGTTCAATAGATGGTATTTGGAGCCGGCTGTGCCGCTAAAAAGTCCCAAAGGAAAGGATGACGCTTGTCTTAATGAGCGTGTTCTCTCTCTTTTCAGCCCGCAAAAGGATTTGCTAGCTCGTTCCACATGGACCTGTCAGAGACAGCGTGAATTTCTGTTCTAGACAGCAAACTGACACTCAACACACAGCGACCTGGACAACAGCGACCTTGTTAAGCTTCATTATGCCGGGTGGCGAACTGCAACGAAGCCTTGATGCTGGCCACTGGGGGAGGAGTGGAGGAATAAATGTTAAGTAGCTGCAGACGTAGAAATCTGAGGCGCAATCCAAGGCCTTGTTCCGCTCAGCAGGACTGAGGCCGGGGCCGAACAATCAACGTGACACAAACCCGAGGAGGGGGAGCCACCGAGCCGGCAGGGGGGTTCTTTTGTTCTTTGACGAGGAGTTAGCCTCTAGAGATCTGTGTGTGCCTGTTTACATGAATAACAAACTAATGTTTCTGTACAAACTTCAACCAATGTCACATGGAACCCTTTAGCTATTTGTGTGGTCACCACGGAGCCAACTGTACAGAGACGGTGTGAGGCCGGGGGGGCAGACAGGCAGGTGTTGTACAGGTATGAAACGGCTCAAGCAGAGATGATGTGCAGTGCTATAAATTCTGTATCTGGTTCATTTTTTACTTGACTGTCTTTATATAACTGCTCTTTTGGTTTCTGGTGTTCTTTCTGTGTGGTGTGCCGACTAACGTATTCCAGCCCAGCGTTCCGGACAGTAACACGCGGCACGGAGACGGATTCAGTCCTATTTCAAGTTTGGCCACTTCAGGAAGAGGTTTTAAAGTAAAAGTAAAAAAAAAAAACAGCTGCTAGGCTTGGTTTATCCGGAAAATCACAGAAATCAATGCTCTTATTTCTAAGAGAGAGAACCGCGGTTCCTTCCTTCCTGAGCTGACTGCAGAGAACGTGGAATGATCCTTTACCAGGATGCGGTTCTCTTCACCCCATTGGCCGATACACAAACAGACACACTCAGTGGTTTTATCATGTGTGCAAAGTGTTTACTGTGCTATTTTAAAAGCTTTTAAATGAATATAAATCTATATATAACTATATATATATATACATACATATATATACACACTATACTTTCTGATAACTGTGTAACCATTGGTTAGTTTCTAGACCTCATGTCATTCAATCTAACAAGTGAAACATAAAGACTTGTATAAATTCAAAGCAGGAGACGAAGTCCTTCCAGCCGCCCGAGGATTACGTTGCTGTTTTATTTGATGGTTCCTTTTCACCGTTTACAGACACCGGGCCTTGTTGTGTGTAGCGAAGACACCAGTTCAGTTGCTTTGGCTTGTTGTGTATTTTTACAAGCAGATTATGTGTTCATGTACAGGGGGGGGGGGGGGCTATCACAATCGAGCTAGCTATCAAAGGTACAATCACACGAGAGGCACGAACACACACACACACACACACACACACACACAGGTCAAGTGGTGATAAATAAACAGTGTCATTGAAAGTCTACTGTGTTTGGTTGTTGTTCCTTCGTGTTCACTGATTCTGCACGTACAATGCTAACATGCTAACATAGCTAATTTGAGGAAGTTTCCAAATGTTTACATTTTCTTTTAAATTTCTAATCCATGCATTAAAAACATCTGAGCTGTGCCTCAGTTCCATCAGTCAGCATCGAGGGCCCCGAATGAGATGCATGACAGGAAGTTAAGATCGGAAGGAGACAAAGAGAAAGGGGGAGGTTCCTAAAGTTTGGATTCATTTGAAACTTCCAGAGCAAAATGTCATGGTGACTGCTTCATCAGTCCTTGGGATTCATCTTCAGCAAGACGCTAATCCATCCAGCAATTATAGTGTTTCAGTCAGCAGCTGAGGAACGGCGGCCGGTCCTTCCTCTCTCATCCCACGGATGCTGCTCTTCCTCCCTTTTTCAGCAGGAGTCGTCCCTCAGCTTTTTCACAAGAATCCCATCAACCTTAAAGGAATATTCATCGTGGTTTTGCTCCACTTTCCTCCTTCACTGACCTCAATAGCTAATCTTTCTGGAGTCTGTCACTCCGCCTGCTGTCTGCTTCCTTGAAAGTCACTGATGGCCTCCCCCTATCCCAATCCCATCCCTTCACTGGCGTGTGATTTGTGCATGGCCTGGCACAAGATGAGAGGCACAAGAAGAAGGAGAAGTGAACTTGAGTCGAGCTCCACTGCTCCACATTAAGTCTGGGGTCAGGGGGGGGGGGCAGCCTTAAAGCAGTTTGTGTCGATCACAAGATGCGCTTCTGTCACCAGCTGTTCATGTGACGAGCGCCTGAGCGGCTGTGGTGGGTAAACGCCTTCAGGGTAATTGTTCAAACGTGACCCACAATAATGATGCATTTCTGTCCCGAAGGCAAAGAGGACAAAAATGTAAGAGCCGAGGACATGGTCGTCTCATGTGATGAATAATTCTACCAATGGAATGTCCTGATCGTTGCGACCCCGGTATTCCTGTGAGACTAATCCGTGACCCTGAACGCAACTCAGCGCACGTTTTACGTTGAGATCAACCCATTAGAAGATTTAACAGCCGCTACTTTTACGGATCCTCACTGATTACATTTCATAGGGATTTAACACAACCCAACGTCAACACCTCGGAGAAAGAACGACGAGCATTTAGACTTTCCGGAGCGAGCAGCAACCCGCAGGTGGAGGCCGGAATCCCGTCAACGGACGCGAGTTTACTTGATCCAGTCGTCCTTCAAGGTGCCTTCATGGCAGACGGAGGAAAGAGGAGTCATTACAAGCGCATCATCACCCGACTGTCTGTCTCAGCCTCCCAGCCTGTCCTTTATATTCGTCTCCCTGGCAGACACACTTCATTACTCGGCCTAAATAGACTTTCAAGAGACCCCATCAGCCATCATTTACTCGGGCCGGCCCGTCACCTTTCGCTGCCGCCGCCGCCTCATCAGACAAACACACCACATGCAGATACACATGTAGAGACTGTGTCCTCCTTTTACTTCTTATCAGTCCACACACACACACACACACACACACACACACACGGCCTCTATTCCCCAGCCACCTCATCAGGCAGGAGCAGACAGCTATTACATTGCACGCTGCCCATTTCTCCTCCCATCGTCTTCCTCATCTGCCGGCTGGCTCGGTCTGCAACAACCTATTGACCTGAGACAAAGCCCCGCCGCCCCGTTGACCTGGACACTGCCAACGTTTAACAGAATGCCTGCTGTCTTTACACCGAAGTCCCTCAAACAACCGTTGGTTTTATTCTCGTCAGCTCAGGTAAAGCAGGCTGACATCGTGTTCCCCATCCGGACGGAATGGCGTCTCCATATTGTCCAAATGCTAAGGGAAGCTCCATATCAAAATTCGGCTGCAGTCTGTGTGTTGATGTAAGGATAAATGTCAGTGGAAGGCATGATAGCAAACAAGACAGGAAATGTCACCCTCCATCCGAACCCGGAAAACACAAAATATTTTACAATTACTCACACAAAAGCTTGTGCAAAACAGCCTGAACGTCTGGCCCTAAGCCACCGTTCTCTTTCTGTATCGTGGACAGGAAGTAGCGAGTTGGTAACCTGGGGTGACGGAATCAGGTCTCTGACTCACGCCTTGACTACGGGGGGGGACAACCCAGTGGAGGACAGACCTCTGCCTGAAGCGCTACCGGCTAATGCAGCACGCCTGAGCCGCAAAGCTGTGATGATGAGTCTAACGGAACAAACATCACTGAAAGCAGTAGCCGGGCGGGAAGGAGGGCAAGACAACGGGAGTGTGTCAATGCAGCTTCAACACCACCACCGGAAGAGGAAGAACAAATGCCCCGGTGGGGGTGGATTAGGTTTGTGTGGGGGCAAAGAGGCAACAACAACGCCTCTCATCTCAGCCCCCCACCACACACACACACACACGCACACACACATACCTACACACACACACACATCTCTTCAGGGGCAGAGACGCCAGGTGAAACACGAGGGCATGATTCTCTTCTTTCCTGTCATGGCCCCTCAGAGGAAGAACACCTGCTCCCAGAGGATGCTGGGACGGCAGGGGACGGGAGGGGAGGGGACGACCTTCCCTCTCTAGCATTTATTCCCATCTTCTTCCTCCTCCTCCTCCTCCTCCATTACTTGTTTCACTCTTAGCTGTCAGACAGGGAAATGACAGGAGAGACGGGGTCGTCTGCCCCCCCCGCTCACACACACACACACACACACAATTGCCATATTAATTAGACCTGAAGTTTACAAATACAAATATTATGTGTGAACAAGCTTTCATTACTTTCTTTTTTATTACATTTTTTTGAATGAGGTTATGAGAAGACGTTTCGCCGGACACCGTGCCAGGTCCGCATCTCAACCTTAATATCAAGCCATTTCATTCTTGATTTATTTACTCCACACTTTATGCTTTTACACAAAGTGCCCTTTTATTTGCTTGGTGTAACTCAGTGCTCATTTCCCTATCCACAGAAACGCATGGCAGCAAGTGTGAGCTCTGTTGCTGTGGATGAACTAACCATGACACTGCAGTTTTTCTGACAAGTGAAACTTGGATGGATTAGATCAAATGGGAATATTTAAACAGCGGCTGCAGCCGCTTCATTGTCGTCAACATCAAAGCGAAGGCACGCACTAATGATGAACCCT
Source organism: Brachionichthys hirsutus (assembly GCF_040956055.1). Classification (NCBI taxonomy): domain Eukaryota; kingdom Metazoa; phylum Chordata; class Actinopteri; order Lophiiformes; family Brachionichthyidae; genus Brachionichthys; species Brachionichthys hirsutus. Next base: position 37,428 of record NW_027180673.1, on the reverse strand, counting down.
GTTCTGCAACGTTTTTCACGCGGTGTTGAAAGTTATTCAGATATGTTCTGAGAATATAATCATCTACAGCCCTGCTCCTCTGATGCCACGCCCTGTCAAAGCCGATGTAACCTGCTCAAGTATTTGACGATATTCCACTGCAGCTAAGTGTCAGAAGCCAAAGAGGTCTTCTGTAAAAGCTGTCGTTGGCGCTCGGCTTATTTAGATGTTTTTGTGATGCGTTCAAATTAGCATCCGGTGTTCTTAAACCCAACGAGCAGCGATGTTGTTTGTATCTATGTTACAGTAAATTCATTCCAAGACACACTGAGTTATTTTTGAAGTGTGCAACATAACTCACGCGAGGAAACCAGCAGGCGAGTCCGGCCAACTGTTCTGGTGAACAGCGTTTGGGAGTTTGGAATCATATTCGTGCATGAACATGTTAAAAGTACCGCTTTAGCGCTCCATCGCCTCAGCGGGCGCTTTCAGGCACCGTCACAATCAGACGGAAACAGACCTTAACGTGCAGAAAGCAAAGAGGCCTTCCTGTCTAAATCTGCAAACACTACAATAAATCCAATATTAATGAACAGATACCCCCCAAAAAGGGGGTATAGCTGAGGATGAATTAACTTTTGCACAACGAGCTCTAGTATTTAAAAATAATGTTTGCCGCTGTGATGGTTGAAAGTTTTCAGTCTGAAACCAAAGAATCGACTCAAAGAGAAGATATTTCCAGTCGGCGTCAGATCCGTATGCAGCGACAGACTGTGGCTTCCTCTGCCGCCGTCCCGCCGTTACCGCAGAGGATCAGCCATTGTATCAGCAAATGTATTGCGTTCCATTCATTTGACTGGTGATAGTGTCTCGTTCTTAAAAGTCCAGTGCTGTTTGACTGAATGATTCATTCCTCAGGAGCTGCAAGGTTTTTGCTCCGGGCTTTTTTCCTTGCAGAGGTTTCATCAGTGCAGCTTTCAGGTGAGCAGAGAGGAAGCAAACAAGAATATCGTTTCAATTTCCATCCAAAAACGTGCAAATCAAAGCCGAGTCTTTGTTAAGTAAGACACTCTTTGCCGAGATTTTATGCTGGGGAGGGAAGAGAGTTCGCTTTGACACCGGCCTTTGGTAGACGTGGGACGCTTGTTTACAGTGTTAAGAACACCTAATGAAAACGTACACCTGAAAGACGAGCGCGGCAGCAGAGGACGGACACACACTGTGGCGCTTTCATCCAGCCTGGCATGAAGGTGAGCGGAAACACGACAGAAACGGTCCTGTGTTCCGGGGTTGATTGGAGCGCGACAAAGAACACCAAGGAAATGTAAGAACACAAGGTCGGCCGGCTGTTAGGAGGCAACCTGCTGCTCTACAGGAACACAGCGGTAAGCGCGCTATTGAGTTCACCTCCACCGGGACCGGCAAAGCAGGAACTCTACATTTCTATACGTCTTTCTACTGGCTCTTTTATGTATGCAGCAATGTGTGTGTAAAGTCCTACAAACAAACAGGAGCGCTTTGAAGATCTGTAAATCACATCTCCAGGATCCATCCAATAGAGTCTCATACGAGGTAGTGTGTGTGTGTGTGTGTGTGTGTGTGTGTACTGTAACGTCTATATCAGAGACAGCATTGTACAATATTCCACCTGTGTGCTGGTAATCTCACAGCGCTGTATTGATTCTCGTTCTCCCTCCGTCTCTCTATCTTTAGAGTTAAAAGGTAAAACTTTCAGGCCCACAGCCCTTCCTTGAACATCTTCTACTTACATCATGGAAGTTCCTGCCCATAATTCCAGACAGGAGCGCCTGACATCAGTGAAAGAATATGACCCGCAGAAATGAACAGGGTCAAATTGGAAACCCTGGACTCTCCCTTTGTAACAGTGGCTGTTCCTGGCTCAGACTATTGTAAAGCTATTAAGCACTGAAATGTGATATTTTAAAGTGTGTGCTGATGCTCTATTTTATTGTATAGTTTGATTATTTATTAGAATCATGGGCTGGTATAAAGAGTTTGTCTGTGTGATTGGGCCCCACCCCAGGAGGGCCTGATGCGTGACCCGGGACATCATGTCTACATTTACCTGGCTAGCAGATTTGGAGCTACATATTTCGGCATCTTAAATGTAATCAACCGTTCCAGGTTTTATCGACCAAACCAGGGTTATAATAGTTTTGGATTTTTAATTATAGTTTAGTTTTAGTTAGTTTTGAATTTGTTTTCTCTAATTCAGTTAGTTTTAGTTAGTTTTTAGAGTGGATTTGTTAGTTTTTATTAGTTTTAGTTTTGTTTTTATTAGTTTAATTTAGTTTTTATTAGTTTAATTTAGTTTTTATTAGTTTTAGTTTTTCATACTTTCAGTTATTTGTCAGATGCAGGATTAAAATATAATAAAATAATACAACTCAACAAAAGATAACATATAAAACATTTATTCAGTAATTTTAAACAACCAACCGTAACAGTCCGCAGCGTAGCTGCTAACGTGCTACAATCTCGGACCAGAGTTTAGCCACACTTTGTGATTAATACTTAATTTGCCGCTGATGATTTGCTCTCAGCGTGGACGAGCTTTCTGGCTCTTGATATCAGCGAGTCAGTATTTGGGTCCTTCAGGGCAGCGTTCAGGGTGAGCTGGAGGGTGAGAACCAGACATGGATCCTCTGGAACTTGTTGTTTTCTCCATCTGGCAGGTCAAGCTCTGAGCAAAGAATAGTACAGTTAAATAATTATTTATGAATTAGGATCTGGCTTCCGGTCGGACCGGATGTGATCGCGCGAGACCTCCCGTGTGATTTTTTGGATGAGATATATGACGGCTTTTTGCTACTAATATAATATTAGATATCACCATCGCATAATTCGCCCCTTTCGATTACTTTCATTAATCGACGGATTGGATTATCGCTCAGCGTGGAGGACCTCGAGGTATTTATCGACGAGTATTATTCCAGCTGCTGCGTCATGGAGGAATCCGCGTCGGGCGATAATCCCTCCAAGAAAAGAAAGGCCGACTCGGCTACTGATACGGAAGATCTCGGCAACGAATATGCTCCGACTAGCGTACTGGACTCCATTAATAAAAAACTGGACGTCCTCGGCGTGCTTCACGCCGACGTTAAAGATTTGAAGGCTAGCTTGGAGCTCGCGTATGGTATGATGGCTGAGCTTCAGCGCGAGAACATCGAGCTACGCTCCTCCGTTGCGACTGTGTCAGTCGAAATGGAGAAGATTAAAACAGAAAATAAGACGCTCAAAGAGACAGTCCTGGACATTCAGTCGCGCAGTATGCAAGACAATTTAATATTCTCAGGCATCTCAGAGAGCGCCGCGGACAACCCAGAGTCCTTAATTAAAAACTTTATGACGACGTCACTGAAAATTCCCCCGGAGACGGTAAGTACAATCTCCTTTCACCGCGTCCACCGCCTCGGAGCCCGTAGAGGCGATAGGCCCCGTCCTATTATCGCCAAATTTGAACACTTTAAACATAAAGTGCTGCTAAAGAGCAAAGGACGGGAGCTTAAAGGAACCTCTTTCGGGATGAATGACCAGTTCCCGAGAGAGATCAACGAGCGGCGAAAGGTACTGTATCCGATCATGAAGCAGAATAGGCAGAAGGGCAAACGAGCTACGCTGGTTGTGGATAAACTATATATCGACAACCAGCTGTACCGAGACCCTGCCACCACCCCCTGGCTATTCTGAGTCAGAAACACCCGTAATTATTCCATTCAGCTAAGAATTAGAGGCATTTTCATGTGGATGAGGATTATGCTTTAACATAATGCTCGTCAATATGTGGAGGTGTAGTTATGTTTTGGTGTATATGTAGATGGTTATGTATGTATGTATATGTATTTATATATGTGTATGTCCGTATATATATATATATATATGTGAAATAGAGAAACAAATGATCCAAAACTCACGGGGCTATTAGGAATTAATGTATTCCTCTTGTCCCAACTCTCCCCTCAGATCCACTCCCCCCCCTCACTGCTCCCCCTCCCTTTCACTCACCCCTCCCCTCTTCCCACACACACACCCTCTATGTCTATCACTTGTTTGTTATACTTGTTTATGTATCAGTGTTCTTGATTCTACTGTGCACACATTTAAGACTCTTTATATCCCTCTCAGCTATCCAACCATCCAACACCTTGACTTTAACTTATCACATGCAGAGAATAGTAAGCAGCTTACAGAGATACACACAGTTAGACCTGACTGCTCACCATCGGTATGTCTAAGTTAATTTTGGTATCTTGGAATGTGTGTGGCGCTCGCTCTCAGGCAAAAAGAATCAACATCTTAGACCATCTCTCAAAATTAAAAGCAGACATTTGTCTCCTACAAGAAACCCATTTACACAAGTCAGAAGAGAAATTACTCACAGACACAAATTTCAGTCAAGTTTTTTCTGCCTGCTATAACAGCAGACAAAGAGGAGTCTCTATATTAATACACAAGAGACTACTCTTCACGTTAAACAACACTGTAACGGATCCAGAGGGCCGATACATTATTATTCAGGCAACCGTATTCAATAAATTATACACAATTGTGAATCTGTACGCTCCTAATAGTGATGATTCGGCCTTCTTCCACACATTGTTCTCCCAGCTACTCGAGCTAACAGCAGAATCAACTATCATCATCGGCGGAGACTTCAACACGGTTCTAAATCCATCAGTAGATCGCTCCAGTACTACAGTACACACGAGGCGTTCACAATCAGCCAAAGTACTACTGGAATATATGGATGATTTTGGCCTTGGCGACGGCTGGAGATTAAAAAATCCAATGAAGAGGGAATACACGTTCTTTTCTTCTGTGCACCGTTCGTTTTCAAGAATTGATTATTTTCTCACAAATAATTCTGTGATTGAGAATATTTCTACTAAAATTAATCCAATAATTATCAGCGATCATGCTCCGGTCACGCTTACCTTACAAATCGCAGCGACTTTTAAACCCCCGTCGACGTGGCGCTTTAACACCTCTTTGCTTAAAGATGCAGAATTTGATAGGGTCATAAGAAGAGAGTGGGCAGACTATCTGGAAACAAATGACTCTCCAAACTCATCTCCGTCTTTACTCTGGGGAGCAGGGAAAGCTGTAATCAGAGGTAAAATTATATCATATGCCTCTTACAAAAAAAAACAGGAACAGAAAATGGAAAAGGAATTAGAGGAGAAAATCAAACTATTAACCGATGCTTACGCAGCGAACTCAAGCAATCAAATGTGGACTGAACTACAAAACACAAAACTAAAACTAGATGATATATTATCAAAGAAAACAGAGTTCATATTACAACAATTGAGATACAACGACTTTGAATATAATAACAAATCAGGCAAGTTTCTGGCGAATCAACTCCAACGTAACAGAGAAAGATCTCTCATAACAGCAATTAAAGGGTTAAATGGTGAGTGCACGCAATCACCAGAAGAAATCAATCAGATATTTTACACGTTTTACCACAACTTGTATTCAGCAGCTAATAAACCCAACCCGGAGGATATTGAGGCATTTCTCAGTAATCTGAATATGCCTCAACTATCAACTGAGTATAAGAACATTCTGGAAGCTCCGCTGTCTATAAATGAACTCCACAGCGCCCTAGATAGTATGCCTAACGGCAAAGCACCAGGCCCGGACGGCTTCCCGGCTGAATTTATGAAGCATTTCTGGACTATGTTAGCGCCGTTATTCTTCAGATCAGTGACAGAAATGAAAAACAATGGTCATATACGACCCCACATGAATACAGCAGCAATTAAACTTCTACTGAAGCCGGACAAAGACCCCACCCTCCCTTCAAGCTACCGACCTCTATCATTAATCAACGCCGACATCAAAATTATAGCAAAGGCACTCGCATCCAGGCTGGAGACAGTGATCCCGTCTGTAATTCACAGCGACCAAACAGGATTCATTAAAGGTAGACATTCCACCAACAATATTAGAAGACTACTAAATCTGATCAGTATGTCGCAGCGACTTGGAAAAAAGGCAGTGGTTGTATCGCTGGACGCAGAAAAAGCCTTTGATAAAGTTAGCTGGTCCTTCCTCTTTGCCGTCCTACACAAGCTTGGGTTTGGAGAGTCATTTATTCACTGGGTGTCAGTATTATATAACTCTCCCAAAGCGACCGTAACCACCAACGGGATTACCTCACAGAGCTTCACCTTGCAGAGAGGTACCAGGCAGGGCTGCCCACTCTCTCCTTTATTATTTGCAATATTTATTGAACCCCTAGCAGCAGCAGTGCGGCAAAATACCAGGATTAAGGGAATCAACACTGCGGTGTCAGAACACAAAATCAATTTATATGCTGATGACATCTTGCTTTATTTACAAGAACCCTCGGATTCGCTGCAGGAAGTATTCAAGTTGATAGCTAAATTTTCACAACTTTCAGACTATTCCATCAATTGGACAAAATCAACATTACTTCCCATTACAGAAAAGTCATGGAACCCTGCAGACCAGGACCCAAACTACTCCTTTCCTACGGGCAATTTAAAGTACTTGGGCATTAATATTTCACCTAAACTGTCTGAGTTAACCCGATTAAACTTCACCCCACTTCTGGATAAAATCAGCAGTGATCTGAAGCGTTGGAATAACCTCCCGATATCCCTTTTGGGAAGAATAGCCACCATCAAAATGAAAATTTTACCACAAATAAATTATTTATTTTCAATGATTCCGTTTAAACCAACTTCCAACTGCTTCCAGTCGTTGGATTCAGCCATCACCAAATTCTACTGGAAAAATAAAAAAGCAAGAATTAGTCTATCTACCCTTCAGAGGAGTAAATCTAAAGGAGGCCTGGAAGCCCCAAATTTTATGAATTATTACTTGGCTAACCAGCTACAATATCTTGTACTATGGATGCACCCGAATAGAGACTCTAATTACTGGTTAGAATTGGAACAGAAGGACTGCAAGGATATTAGACTCGCAGATCTCCCCTTCATCACAACAACCATTAAACGGCATAACTGTTTTAAAAACCCGATGATTTCTTCCACCTTGTCCGCCTGGTGGAAAGCGTTAGAAGTTACAAATTCTAAACTGGAACCCTGCGTGTTCTCTCCAATCTGGAATAACCCTGACTTTCAGGCTAGCAATCAACCTTTCCATGTAGGTATGTGGGAACAGAAGGGAATCTCTCAACTCCATCATCTCTTTCGTGACAATACGTTTATGTCATCTACAAAATTGTTCCAAAAATATGAACTCGGAAGCGGAAATTTCCTTTACTATCTTCAGGTAATGAATACAATTAAGAAAAGAATTCCAACGCTCCGGGGCCCGCCTCAGTCACCTGTATTTGTTATGGAAGTCACAAAGATTTCCCCGACAGTTAAAAAGACCCTTTCTAAGATTTATAAACTCCTCTCAAGCACAGATACGTTACTTCTTCCCATCTCAAAATGGGAGACGGATCTGTCACTAACCCTAGATCATGACTTTTGGACACAAATCTGTGAAAATGTATTTAAAATGACAAAACACAGAAATCTTCAACTCATCCAGTATAAGATCCTTCATAGAACACACATTACTCAATATATGATGAAGAAAATGGGCTTTTCTGAATCTGACATCTGCTCTCAATGCTCCCAAAATACTGCTGACACTTATTTCCATGCTCTATGGTTGTGCTCACCCGTCCAGGATTTCTGGGTCGCAGTATCACATAGACTGTCGTCCATCTTAGATTGTACGTTCCCTTTATCTCCGATCACTTGTCTACTCGGTGACTTGGCAGAAATCATTATTTCTAAGAAACATACGCACCCCACACTCGCAGCCCTCGCCATCGCCAAGAAAACAATCCTCGTTAACTGGAAAAATAAACAGTCTTTAAACATCAATCATTGGTTGAATCTCCTCATAGAACACATATCAATGGAGAAAATCTCTGCTTCCAAAAAAATAAATAAAAAACATTTGAAATATTTTACAGAAAGTTGGTCTCCTTTTATTAAATCATTAAATATAAATATTACAACCTGATTCTGCCTGCTAGCGAAAGCCACCACAACGATGTAAATGGTAATGCTGCTTGTTTCTGTTTTCTGTATCCAGGACCGAGTGGATCTCAGAAATACATCGCCGCCCAGCCATTCTAACTTTCTATGTTTCAGCTCCAGTCTCCACCTCAATGTTCTTCACACAAGGATGGTTGATCTCCGGGGCTGTTGGCATGCTGGGCTAACTCTTCAGGGGCTGTCCCCGTGGCTTGATATGTGCAACCCGGCTCCTCGGGTCTCTCCTGGGTGGCGCATGCTTCTCGGGCGGCCGCCGGTGTTCCGCTAGGCTGCCATGCGGGGGTGCTGGCCTATGCGTTTGGGATGGCACTGAGCTGGCGCAGTCTGTCACTCCTCTGCTGGTAGTAGCGGCCGGGGTCCGGCTGGTGACCTGGCGTGGCCATGGCCCCCTCACCTCCCCTCCCTCCTCCCTGACCTCTCTCCTCCACCCTCCCCGTCCCCTGCTCGCCCTCTTCTCCTTGGTCTCGTCTCCTGTCCTGCCTCCCCCTTGCCCCTCTCCCCTCTCCTTCGCCTCCCTTCCTCTCCCCTCGTGGTCTCCCCCTTCCCCTCTCTCCCCGCATCTCCTCTTCCGGCATCCTGCCTCCCGCCGGGGCCTCGCGGCTCCCTCCTTCCTGGGGGCTTGATTATGGGGGATGGGTGGGATGCGTCGGGGGCGGCGCTCGATCCAGGCCCTGTGCATGGTTGGGCCCTCTGACACATGTGGGTGGGTTGGGTGAGGCTGGGGACTATGGTCGGGCTCCCTCCTCCCCCCGCCTGGTTGGCTGGGGCCTCATGTGCTGCGCCTCTTAACTCACCACTTTAGCACAACACATTTGTAAATATACACATAGGGTACATGCACCTGGGGGGCCTGGTGCTGGGGGGCGTTCACCGAACGTCCCTCTGCAACCCCCCCCCCCCCATTTTAATGCACCACATGGGGTTACGCGGGTGCTAGGCGGGGAGATAAGGGGGAGGGCGCAGGGCAGGAGTGCGCCGTTGCCCTCCTCCGCATCCCCCGTCTGGCCCCTCCTGCCCCAAATTTTAACGCACTACATACATGTGTATATAGCACCTGGGTGTCCACACATTCACGGTGTTGGGAGGGTTCCCCAGTCTGGGATCTGGGGAGCCATATAGACAGGGTATGGGGGGGGGGGGTTCATAATCAATTTATTTATTTTGGCCTTGGCGCGGCATGTGGGGCCTTAGCGGGCTGGGCTTGGGGTGGGACGGTGGTCCGGCCTCCTGCTCCCTACTCTCCATCCCAGGGAATAATACTCTCCTCCCAAATGGCTGTATAGGGTCGGATAGGGCTGAAGCCCCTGCACTGTCTACTCCCGTTCCCCAGACGCTGGTTCGCTGGGTTGGGGGGTTGCCCGAGCTCGGCGGTGGGTTGGGTGGTGGGGGGGGGGGGGGGGTGCGGTGGGGGGGAGGGGCGGGGGGGCGCGGGGGGTGGGGGTGGGGGGCGGTGGTGGGGGGGGGGGGTGGGGGGGGGGGCTGGGCCGTGGGGGGGGCTGGGGGACTGGGGGGTGTGTGGGATGGGTGGAGGGTGCTGGGAGGGGGGCGGGTGGTTGGGGGGGGCGTGGTGTTGGGTGCTGGTGGGGCGCCGGGCCGGCCCGCTGTACCCCTTGCCGCTGCGCTGGCCTAGGTTTCGTCGGCTGTGTTGGTGTAAGTCGCCCCCGGGCCCTGGACTGGTTCTTCTGCGTGTGGCTCTGGTGGGGCCATGGTGGTCGTTCTTGGGTTGCTGTGGCTGCTTGGGGTGATCTGGGGGCTTATGTCGCCATTGTTGGGTCCGGGATGGCTGCCCCGTTCTTAGGTGGAGGTTTCACGCATGCCAGATCCACCACTCCAGCACCTATTAAAACTCGTTTAGAGAGTCAACCCCGCACACAGATCTCTGAGTTAGTGGAGGTTGCTGGGTTAGTGCTTGTGGCTCTCACTATGCTCTCTCTCTTTTTCTTCAGATCTGAGAACTTGGTGATCCATACTTTCCTCTAGAGACGAATGTGAACCTGGTGTATTGGGACAACTCTTGGTGATGATTGGATGGAAGGGGTAGAATTAAGGGGCACAAATAAATCCATTGCACTTTCTTCTCAGAACACTGTGTATTTGTCACTTTTTGTTTGTTCATGTTGTATGTTCACTGCGGTGTGCACAGCCCTCTACGGCGGTAAGCAGGTAATAAAACAAATAAAATAGGAATAGGCTAGGCTGCCAAGAGGGCAGGTGACGGTCACAATCACTATAAGAATAAAAATTGCATAGAACTCCAGCAGTGACTGACGTTATGTCCGTCACTGTGGAGCACGAATGCAGACAAGGTAAAAAAAAAAAAGGAAGTGGCTGCCGAGGCTGTCGGTCCCGCAGCAGAACACGGGAATAGAGCAGCGGAGAGAGAATCCAGCATTAATGAATCCATGGAGGAAGCGGAGGAAGAAAGTAGAAGACCTGCAGCAACTCGGTTCCTGCGATCTGCGACTCCGTGCGGGCCGATCTCACCGATACTGTCTAAACCGGAGTGAAGCAAGCTAACGCGCTAACGGGCTAACTAGCAAGCTAGCTTATCATCGTCATCCCCGGTGGATTAACCAAAGAACTCCAACCGTTCAACGTTAAACTGTGGGCTGCGTGGCAGCGCTGGACGACAGAAGGAGACCACAGTTTCACTCAGAGTGGAAGGCAGCGCAGCGCCACCGTTTGAATGGATTGTAGCTGCTTCGGCTAACTGTCTGCTAGCATTGTTGTTCGCATCATTTCCGAGGCGCCGACGCCGCCGCACGTAAAGTGACTGGCAATGAAGAAAGAGGCCGGCATGTTTGACGGAGATCTAGCGCAGCTGTTCACTACAGAAACAGAGGATGAGGACTTTGATGGGTTTGATTAATGACTCTGTTTTGCTCCGGCTCTATTTTTTAAAACGCGAACTAGTATGCTTGTTTGATTGATGACGATTAAAGATGTGAGTACCAAACTCAGTTTTGCTCCTGCTTTATTGCACCTATCATGCCGGCGCCTTTTGATCCGCGCGCCCTTTGTATGTTTGAAATACTGAAAAATCAGCTGTTAATGAGACTGCGGCGAATCAGCAGGTGCGTCATAAGGTCGTGAAAATACGGTAGTACGTACAGTAAACGTTTTCCTGTTAATAATGTTAAGGCGTGCAGGTCGAGGAAAGAGCCGCTTGGAGTGCAGAAGAACAAATATTCTACTCGTGCTGTCTTTAGCCTCTCATGCTGCTTTATTGGATAGCTTAGCACAGTGGAACGGCAGCGGCTACATATATAAACAGGAAATGAAACCCAAAAGGGACATGATGTTTATGCTCCTACAAAATAAAAGCCTCTTTTTACCGTAGAATAAGAGCGCTATAAAACAAAAGCTTAACAAATAAATGTGATAGCTTTTAGAAATAACTAATTTAATTTTAATGATCAACCTACGAGGTTGAACACATGAGAACTTATTAATAGCAACTCGCGCATATTTCACAGTTGCGCCGTTTCAAGGCGCGTTCAAGTGCAAAAACAAAATCTGAAATTGCACTAAAAAACTCAGCGAAGCAGCGAAGTCGCGGAAAATGAACCGCATTATATTGAGGGACTACTGTATTTCAGTTACTGTTTTTCTGATGCGTGGCCGTTGTCCTGTTTCTTGTTTGGTACTTTAGTTTTGTTCTTAAAATTACTTTTACACCTTATTTCCCACCTCCGCCTCTCCATTTTGGAGTCCAGTTTGTTATCAAGCCATGATTAATGAATCCCTGAAGGTTAATTAAGTACTGTGTATGTATGTTGATAGAATAATGTATTCCACTGATTCTTTTGTCTTTCAAAACTTAAAACATACATTTGCTCAGATATTTCTTTAGACCTGTTGGGGTTACTGTAAATTATGTTTTTCCTAATGATGTATTCATTCTTCGCAGTTTGCATTCTTATTGCAAGTTAATTTAAGGCCTCACATTCTGACTTCTAATTTTATGTCTCAAGATTAATTTTTTAGTGATTAAACTACACAATAAAACAATATTTCTGAATGTGTTGCTAGTTTAGTGTGTTTAGGATAGTTTGACATGTATATTTCTGGTCGTAGCTATTCGTCAATTCAATTCAATTCAGTTTCATTTATATAGCGCCAGATCACAACATAAAGTTATCTCAAGGCACTTTACAGGATTAGCAGGGAAACACAGAACCCAACTTGACCCACAAGAGCAAGCACTCTGGCAACGGAGGCAAGGAAAAACTTCCCTTTAACGGGCAGAAACCTTGGACAGAACCGAGGCTCATGGTGGACGGCCATCTGTCTGGCCGGCTGGGTTGAGAGAGAGAGAGAGGGAGAGAATGGCAGGGAGACTAGTCAAAAACAAGGAGATGGATAGGGAAGCGATAGCAAGACAGAGTAGGAGCAGACAAAAACAAAATGCTAATGCTAGCAACGAGGACATCAGCGGTGAGGGCCACAGGTCCAGGTTCTGCAGCACCACGGACAGGAGGACCTGAAAGAGAGAGAGGGACATACAGAGGGAGAGCGAGCACAAGACTACGGGGAATAGTCTTGTTCCAAATATATGGAAATCTTGGAATATATATATGAAAATCACCTGTTTTCATATATATATATTCCGGTTTTCGGTCCATATTCTCAGACCTCGCTTTTGATATGTATATATATATCAAAAGTTCCTAAACTGCATGCCATATAAGGGGTATTCTGGTACAGTGTACTGATCTCCTACTTTTCAGACATCAGTTGTCCTATTTTTATTAAGATTCTCCAAAAGAATCAACCAAGTCAAAGGGATAAGCCTTTCAAGCTCCTCTCCCTTTGGAAACACACAAAAAGTATGTGTTAAAACATGCTGAGCTGTCTCCTTCTATTGACCTGTCTAAATTGAAACATATGCTCAATGGATATGATAATTGTGTATGCTGGAATGCTTTTTTATGTAATAGTATGCCCGACAATCTTTCGAACAGGATCTGCTGACGTCTTTTGCTCTGTGCGATTAAATAAACCTGCTGCTATGTTCATGCAACAGCAAATATATATATATATATATATATATATATATATATATATATTAAATGGCGTTAATCCTTCTAAAACACAATGCACCCAAAACCAGGCTTCTGCTGTCAGATTAAAACCTACAAATACAGTATTTATAATACCCATTCCCTTCACCCCCAAAGCGGTGATAAGTGTCAGAGTTTAAGGTTCTGCATTTTTATATTAGTGCTTCTTATGGCTTCACTATTTGGGACAAAGACCTTGGGGTATGGCACCAGATGTAGTTTGGGGGATCCAGCCCCCAATACTTCAATCACCCACAGGACCACTTAGCTTTCACCTTCCACATATGCCCCAGTTGTGCCTTCATCTCCTGATACTCCACCGTTCCTTTTTTGTCCTTGTTAATGTCATCTATGATTGCCACTGCTTTGTCCGGTTGTTTAGCCAATCGTCTGTCACTATGGAAGCTGAAGCAACACAGGATCTTAGCTCTCCTCTCAATCACTTTACGCTCTGCCCCCCTAGATGGACTTTGGAACTTTTCATCCATTCCTGGCTTTTTTTTTTATTGGTGTTGTTACATGTCGATGAATTACGTACTAAGGACTTTCAACGGAAATAAGACCGCAAGGGCTTTTTTGAAATACTCCTCTTAGACAGGAGGTTTGACTGTACTTGTACTGTAATACATGCTGCTGTTTGACTGTACTTGTACTCTAACATTCTATCTAATAAATATATTCATCATCATGTGTTCCTGTATAGTAAGACTGTGCATACTTTTTGGTCTATACTGCACTTGTTTGTTACTTTGTGCGATAGTCGGGCAGTTGGCTTTTAGGTAGTGATGGTGAGATGAAGCCTCATGAGGCATTAAACCACTCCATCCAAACCAGAGTCTTTGAACAACGCTGTTTTCCAGTTTACAAATCCAGATTCAGATGTGAATGAAGATCCTGTGGAACCCGGGAGGGAAAAATGAGTACCCCAACCATGGATTGTCTCAATACCAAGTACTGTTGAATTACCTTGCTCTTTTTCCAATGTTGAGACATGGCTGAACAGGATTTTTCTCCTTGGATCTTGAGATGTCTGAAATATATACAAAATCAAATAAATACAACAGACACAACAAATTATTGTAATTAAATCAAGTAGCAAATACTACAACTACCTTTGAAAGCACCATTATACCATACTTATTTGAACATGGCTAATATGCCTACCATTTGGTCCTTTCGGTGCACATGTCATGCTTGACCCTGCGTAAATGCCGTGACGCTAATGTTGCGTGCTGCGTGAGGACGCATTCAAGTGCGCTGTGAAATAATTGTTTTAGTTCGTCTCAATCCGATAGTGGAATATGTTCAGCGGGGTGGCCAGGATTAATTTGAGAGTGGCAATGGCCACCCCTCTGGCTCCGCCACTGGTCCCAGGAGTAAGTGATTTTGCCCCTTTTACCAGGATAGGTTCAGCTTTCAATAACTGGTAGTTGTTCAATGTAACTAACAGTTGAAAGAGAAGAAAAACACAGAATCGGAATTGGATTGTACAAGTTTTTAGTGAAGAAAAAACTATTATTGTACATATTGTTAAATTTTTAGCCTTTGTGAAATGTTCTGAAACAGTTTCTGTCCACTGTTTCTATTGTTTCCCCAGATTAACAGAATTGGCAGTGGGGACCGGGAAGTGGTCATGGACAGGCGTCTTATTTGGCTTGCACGCCAGTGTAAATCCCAGCAGTTGGGCACACAGCTCCTCTTGGAAGGCCTGGCGGGTCATAGGTCTCTCCTGCAGCTGGCTGGCATGCGCCTCCTGGATGATGAAGCTGTTTGTTACAGCTATATCCACAAAGTGCTGGAACACAGTGCTGGGCCATCTCATGGTTTTCCTGTGGACTGAATTGGCCCCCAGCATCTGATCTGACATGTCCGACGCCTCCCATCTACCGGTTGTACTATATTACTGCTGTGGGTCTGGAGATCATGGGAATCATTCTGTTTTTAATTTTGTACAATTAGAACATTTTAAATATTGCTGATAAGGAATGTGAACTGATAAATTACATTATATTTGTAGCAAAAGAAAAGAGCAAATTAAGTGAATTTAAAGTAAGTGATGCTCTCTGGTACAAATCATTGGACGCATTCTACTCAAGAAGCATAGAAGAATGTTCAGGGAAGAGAGTGAAATGGTTCCAAAACAGCAGACGAAGAGGCAGATTTCAAAGTGATTTACTGCATCAGTGAAGTTCACCCTAACCCAAATCAAATTGTTTAAAGAAAGAAATGCATTGCTGTAATTTACAGGACAGGAGGTAGAAAAACACACACGCAAACCTGTAAAGACAAATTTGTCTTGTTGTATTTTAGAAACAACAGAGTGAACATCTACAGGGCCAGACGGCAAAAAAGCAACATCATTATTCAGCCCATTAGCTCAACTAATCGAAGCACCACACACACACACACACACATCTGTGCTTCCTGTCACTGTGTGGGGCATACCCTTTCCCATGGTGTTACAACTTTGCAAATAAATAAATAAATAATGTGTTATGGAAAATAATTGTACTTCACAAATATCACAAATTCCCAAAATTGTGTCTGCAGCTAAATCATTTGGCATCTGTGGGGCCGCATTTTTAGCATTTCCTACCTTTAGAAAGAAAGAACTCTTTATTGTCATATTGCAAATTAATGCACACACACACACAAACGGAATGTCATTTACACCCCACTGCTATTGGGCCCCTTTGACAATCCACTCACATGCATATACAGTATGTAGGGACCCTGTGACATGCATGGGGAGGGCTTAAGGTGAAGGTGCCACGTTTAAATTTGAAAGCAGCGGAAATGGGTTTAGAGCCCCAGGTCACGTGTTGTACTAATTAGTAAACTTAGAGAGTCTAAAAGCAACGTGTAGAGGTTTGGAGTCCTACTCTCTGGGAATAGGAATAAAGTTAAAATAAAGTGGGGTTCGAAAAGACGTCTAATAACTAGTTTAGATAGGGAAAATCGATTGTCTGTTAAAATGGAGGCAGGTAGTGAAATACTTGGTCACAAAATGGCTGCTGCTGGCTCACCGGCAGGGTCATGGGGGGAGATGATATGCAAACTTGCTGTGATCAGGAACACACAGACCAGCTAATCTAGCTCAGGGAAGTTATGGGGAATTTTGTTACGTTAAGTAGATACAGCTATGGGAATGTTCATGACAGGTGGAAGCTGTTGTATACTATGTATACGGTTGTGGGGGGCGTAGCGTTGGGTGCTGGTGGGACGCCTGGCCGGCCCGCTGTGACCCGTGCCGCTGCGCTGACCTAGGTTTCATCGGCTGTATTGGTGACTGTCGCTCTGGGATAGAATCAAGGAGCACAAATAAATCCATTGCACTCTCTTTTCAGAACACTGTATTTGTCACTTTTTGTTTGTCTATGTTGTATGTTCACTGGGGCGGCTAGGCTAGTCTGCCAAGAGGGCAGGTGACGATCACAATCACTATAAAAATAAAATTGCATAGAACTCTAACAGTGACTGACGTTATGTATGTTATCACTGTTGAGCACAAATGCAGACAAGGTATAGGAAAAAAAACAAAAAAACAAAATTAGCTTCCCCTCCTTGAATGACCAGCAGCCGCCACTGGCGTACTCCAAACCAAACCAAAACAAACATCGGAGGGGGAGGGACTTCCCCTTCTACTTTGTCCAATCGACAAGCGCCCCTTTCAGCCACGTGAAGCTGCTCTGAAAGTTTGCTTCGCGGAGAAAACAGTGTGAAAGAAGACCTTTCAACTGATTATAAATGCAACAATCTGCTCCCAATCGAACCGAGTCCTCTTGGTACAGTGTGAAAACAACCTCAAATTCATTCAAATTCACCCTACAAGACCTTCGTCACTCCGTGCAAACACCAGCCCCTTCTCAAAAACACTCAATCGTTTCTCTTTTCCATCATTCAACCTCTTCCCTCTTTAACTGTACCGTCAAATACATCAGGGACTGAGCTGAGCTGTCAATACTCAAATCACCAATTAAAACTCACCTTTTCAGAATCTCTTTTCATCAGAGATTGATATTGAATTTATTTTCAATTTCCACACTTAGAATAAACTTGAATTGAACTTCTGTCAATGGGATTAATCTCTTATGAAGGTATCGAACATAAACTGAAAACATTATTCATATGTACTGAAGGTGTCTTATGACATCTTGGAAATTGTAACAATTTTGTTTGGGGAATGCATCTTCTCACATTTATTTATTTATTTAAAATTGTAATTAAATGCAGCAGATGCGTATTTATCGATTCCTTTTAATTATACATGGGAATGGGAGAAGTATTTGACAATCACATTATTTAATACCTATATTTCACGTTAAAGTGCGTACCATGTTCCCTAGGCTGTAATTGCATATACTACACAATGAGAATATATAAACAATTTAAAGGAAAGTTATTCCTAAGAGAAATCACCCATGATAGTGTGTAAATGTATGCGTATGAGATAAGGAAACATTTTCTGAGTGAATATAACAACTAAAAATATGTTTTGAACACAAATGTTTTGTGGAAACAACAGAATTGCTAAAGTGATTTTATAAAAGTAGTTGTTATGGATCAATACATTCTTTATGGTGGTGGTGAAGTCAGTCAGGCTTTAGCTTAATGTGTGTGTCTGGTAAACTGAGGAGAAACCTGGCCCATTTCGAGAATAAAATAACAGATGTCTGGGGGATTTTCAAAAACGCGGTGAGGACAGTAACCACACTACACAATAACATTGACCAGGAGGACTTTCAACAGGGGTTTCTTGAGGGGAGCACTTTTGTTCAATTGCACAGTGACGACCTGAAGTTGGATTTTGGCTGAAAGTTGTTGTTTGGGTGGGAGGCCAAGCGTCTGTCCACCATTGTTTCCTGTGTTTATGGTTTTATGATTTCGGTGTCGGTTTGTGGTGCACTGTGAATTGGCAACACAATTACATTATCAAAACTGTACATATTGTATAAATGTAAATTTATATAATATAAAAATATAATTTTTGATAATAAAAGAGTGTGTGTCTGGAATCATCCTGTCTGTCAATGTACCTGGCAACATTGAGTGGTCACGACAGCAGCTGTTTGAATTTCACTTGGTTCTTTTATCTCGTTTGGGAGGTTTATAGTCAATAATGAGTCAGGATTACGAAAATAATCTTGTATACTGAATGTTTTCAGTAATTACAAACTTCGTAAGGACACTGGACTCTTCAATAGAGACGGAAGCAGGATTCTGAACAAGAGTCCCGAATGTTCTACAGTGGTTGATTATTCCCTCCTTGAAGGATGGGCTAACATTCATCCTGACTCATCCTAGCCGTAATATGTGATGTAATGCAGTAGCCTATCTGTCAAAGATAGACAGGCCCCAGGCGCCCAGCTGGATCCTGGAAAATGTATCAGTCTGGTATGTGTCGCGGTTTAATGCAACGTTTGTGATTAATGCAAAGTGTCCTGAGAAAAAATCAGCTTAAAGTGTAGGGTGGCCAATAAATTATGCGTCGTTGGCGTCACTTGATGCACATCATAGAAATATCTAACACAGTTACTTGGATTTTTAGGGAAATTGCTGACCTTGAAATAAAACAAAAGTGTATAAACCATTGTGCTCTGATGACTGGTATCACAGCTGATGCATTGTTTTAAGAATTTTACATTAAGTGTCTCTTTTTTACAAGTTGAACATTCTGTCTGAAGACAATGAACAAGGCAAAAATAAGATTTCGAATGCCGGCTTCCTCCCCTGTGATGTACGCGGCTCGATTTACTTCAAACTACAATGCTTTATGCATGAGACTCTGGATAATAAGCACGAACCAGAGTGAAAATCGGCAGACAAGAATGAAAGACTGAGCAGAGATGGGAGACTCCTGCACTTTGGCAGAAATCTACACAGCAAGCGCAGACTGGCAGAGGGGGGAAAGCAGACCAGAAATAATCGATTCTCCTTCGAGTCTCTCCATCCGCTCTTCTCTCCCTCTGTTGCTTTCTTTATGCGTCAGTAATGCTTGAGTGTAATTTGTAAAGAGCATTACTGTAAGTATTTCTGTTGGATGATGACAATGCCATGTAACCTGCCAAACATATCTGAAATAACATGTGTGTTGAAGAAGAGGCCTGGAATCAAATGGAATTATTCCAAAATTAATGGAATGTTTCACAAAAAAATGTTTTATGAACTGTCCGAGCATGTGGCATACAATATCAAACAATTTCATTCCTGTTTGTCACTGCAGAGTTCTTCATTGGGCGGCTGCGGCTCAGTTGTTAGAGTGGGTCGTCCAGTGATCAGTAAATCAGTGGTTCGACATGGCGGAGTGTCCTTGGACAAGACACTGAACCCAAAATTGCTCCCAGTGGGTCTGGCTGCACCGTACATTGCAGCAGTCGCCCACCGGAGAATGGGTGAATGTGAGGCCTAATTGTAAAGCGGTTTGAGCACCGCAAAGCTGGAAAAAGTGCATTCCATTTACCATTCCAAGAAGCACAGTGTTCTTGTAAATGAGAGCCCGATCTCAGTATTCACTATTTCAAACCAATTTTGGCAAGCTTAATGCAGGACAAGGTAACTTTGGGCATTTAGAGGTGACAGGGCAGATACTCATCCATCTTCAAGGCAAAATACATCAGTGCCCTTATGAGATGACCAGAGCAAATACACGCGTCACAAAGTGCAAAAGTTCAATGAGCGGTGGAGGTTGAGGTTAAGTAGTCGCAAGCGTTTGCCCAGGAAACTTGAAGTAAAAGGCTTAATGTACAGGATACCTGGTCATCGACTCAGTCTCTTACACTGTTCAAATTTCACTGTAAATCTTCCTCCAATTTTAACAGTGTTCTGCTGTATTAATGCCATAACATATCATATTTTCAAGTGTAAATAATACATTTTGAACATTTCTTCCCTCCCCCACACAATCAAACATTGTTTTGATTTGAAGTCAAAATCAATGAATAATTGTATTAATAATAATAACATAGACCCCTGAGTAGATTGGACGTGAGAGAAACAGCATGGCGTTGATTTCCAATTAAAATTCAGCTGTGTATATTCATGAAGTCAACTTAATTCTCAGTCAAACAATCACTATAAGAGTAAAAATTGCATAGAACTCTAACAGTGACTGACGTTATGTACGTCACTGTGGAGCACGAATGCAGACAAGGTAAAAAGAAGAAGAAGAAAAAAAAAAATCTCAGTCAAAAGGCCATCAAAATCAGAAGTGGTCCTGAAGTCAAAACTCTAGCTTTCAATCTAATTTATATCCATAACCAAAGCCCTGTTCCTCTCAGTGCACATCAGTTGGGTGCTGTGCCCCAAATCAGTCCCTACCCACCCTGGCCGAGCGTGAATGAATGACTTCTTCAAGGGCCCACTTAGAGTGCAGAGTGCACATTGGGTTGTTGTGTCACAGAAAAAACTGAGACGGCTGATTTTCTGGTTTACTAAAGGTCAGGCCGAACAGCAGCGACCATTGAATTAATGTACAAATGATGAAAGGTGAAGCACATTGAAATCGTATTTCTTACAATGAAAACCAGCAGATATTTTTGAAAATGATGTGATGTTCTTGGTCAGCCTGAAGGATATGGGAGCAAGCATTGTCCTTTTTTTATTTGGCGGGGGAGAGGGTTGGTGCAGGGCAAAACCAACTTTAAGTGTTCAGCCCGATAAAGAATCAGTTGCAACATTCATCCTTGGCCCGTCCTCCTAAGAATCAGTAAAGCCACTCAGGATAAAGCAACCATGATGAGGGTTGATTTCTTAACATTAGGCTTTCCTGTACAACATAATCTATTTACCATAAAATATCATTTTGCAAACGCAAGATGCCTTCAAGGCCCTCTCTAAAGTTAATAAAGATGATGTTAAATGTATATTCTTTCCGTTGTCCTGCGTTGTGACCTGGTATGCCTTGAGATACACTTTTGTGGGATTCCATTAACATCTGCATATATTGTTCTGATATTGTCTGCGTATTGGTGAATCTTTTAAAGGTTTTTCTAATGAATGTGTCCCCTCCAGAATCATTAAACATATCTTTCAGTTGGGAAACAAAGCTACATTCAGCAGACAGATGGTGGAACTGTGGAACATAACACAATAATTGAATGAAACACAGCCAAACGTTTTTTTTTTTTTTTGTTTTTTTTAAGTTGAGCTAAAAATGTGAAGCTGCTCATGGTGGTTGTTTAGGATGTTTTTTGTATGTTATAAGTTTCAGTTCATTGCTGCAAAGGGGTAATTCTAAGGGCAGCTCTGAGTTGATACTGCGACTTTATTATAACAGTCTAAAGGGTGCTTTCACACTGCGCCAAGAGGACTCGGTTCCTTTTGGAGCAAATTCCTGCATTTATAATTAGTTGAAAGGTCTGCGTTCACATTGTGATTTCTTCGCGACACGAACTTTTGGAGCAGCGTCACGTGGGTGAAAGGGGCGCTCGTCAATTGGACGAAGTAGGAGGGGAAGTCCCTCCCTCCCAACTCGGAACAATACACTGGTTCTGTACACCAACTGCTGCACCTTCAGCCATCATTCGGTCAAACTGATTAAGTTTGCGGAAGACACCACCCTCATCGGGCTCATTTCGGACGGTGATGAGTCTGCCTATAGGAGGGAGGTGGACCGGCTGGTGTCCTGGTGTAGCAGCAACAACCTGGAGCTGAACAGCCAGAAAATAGTGGAGATGATCATCGACTTCAGGAAAGTCACAGCCCCACCGTCCCCCCTCTCCCTCACAAACTCCCCTACCCCCATCTCCATCGTGGACTCTTTCCGCTTCCTGAGCACCACCATCACCCAGGACCTCAAGTGGGAGCCGACCATCAGCTCCCTCATCAAGAAGGCTCAGCAGAGGATGTACTTCCTGCGACAGCTGAGGAAACTCAAGCTGCCAACCCAGATGTTGGTGCAGTTCTACACCTCCATTGTGGAGTCCATCCTCACCTCCTCCATCACTGTGTGGTACGCTGGCGCCACCAACAGGGACAGACACAGAGTGCAGCGCATTGTACGTGCTGCGGAGAAAGTGATCGGCTGCAAGCTGCCATCGCTCCAGGACCTGTATGTCTCCAGGACTCGGAGGCGTGCCGACAGCCGACCCCTCTCACCCTGGACATGGATTCTTTGACCCTCTCCCCTCGGGCAGGAGGCTACGGTCCATCCGGACCAGAACCTCCCGCCACAAGAATAGCTTCTTTCCCTCAGCCCTAAGACTAATGAACACTGAATAATTCTGTCCCGGACTACTGAATACAACTTGCACTGTTCCATTTGCACTGCGTGATTACGTTAGTTTACTGCTGCTACTACACATCTGTGTATCCACTCCTGCTGCTGCTGATGTGTCCGTACTTGTATGGGTTTTGTATTTTGTCATTACTGTTACATGTAGCACGACTTCACCGAGAAACGTTCCTAGTCAGTGAACACTCACTGACAATGGCAACAAACTACTTCTGATTCTGATTCTTAACATGGAGCCTTATGTGATGGCGGCTGTTGTGTGGTTGTTATTTGTCTCGTTTCAAAGAGACGGAGGAGAAGACTGTTTGCAGACTACGGGTTGTGCGTGTTGCTACTCAGACATCGAGCCAGGTAAGGTATCTTGTATTGAGCTTCTTCAAATTATTGTAAGGACGTGCTAAAATGTTAGCGCACGCAACTGTTCCTAAAATGCTATAGTAGCTTGTCAAGGATTGTGATTGGAAGTATTTTATACTAGTATTTTCATTTATTGCTGTTAGGACAATTGAGCTAAACTATCTAATAGCTGCTAGTGTTAGCAGTCACATGTTGCCATCAACAGTAACTTTTAAGTAAGGAATAATACAGATGCGCTGTGCATTGTTTTAGCATAGATTGAATTGTTAGTAGTTATGAATTGTAGCTTTGAATCCTTTGGTCCATTCAGCTCTTCCTTCCTCTCATCCTTGCATTATCGCGACAGGAACATCTGGGCATATCCACGTCCTGGTAGTTGGTGGCGACACATCAATGAAAACTGGAACGACACAGACTGGCGGCGCAACTTCAGGATGAAAAGAGTGATACAGCACTGTTCTGCGGATCTTTGAAACCCCATTTCACACATTTGACTAAAGATCTTTAAAATGTCAATATTTTTGTGAGTAGTTGTCATACGTTGTTTTATGTGGTCTTCTGACCAAATTTCAAGGAGCGTTTTCACCTCATTATCCGTCCACGTCTGTCCTCTCGCCATGTTTATTGGTTTTGGAGTGTGCGCTACTTCCTGTACCCGGCATGCTCTGCATACAGAGTCACTACGTACAGCGTCACTACGTACAGCGTCACTACGTACAGCGTCACTACGTACAGCGTCACTACGTACAGCGTCACTACGTACAGCGTCACAGTTGATCCTGCCTTTGCTCCGCACAGAGACCCTCCTTTTCAGGCGGACTTTTTTCTTCCTCTCCAGACTCCGGATGCGGGTTCCCACTGGCCCAAACGGAGCGGATTATCCGAGGAAAGGAACTCTGGTCCGTTTAAAAGGGAGCAAACGGCGGCAATGTGAAAGCACCCTTATACAAACGGATGCTTCAGGATTAACACCTTCAAGATCAGTTAACAAAGGTTTGTGAAACAATTAAATGAATGGATAGAAGTACTGGAAGTAATCAGGAAACCTGAAACATCTTTAGTCCACCAATTGCAGACCATAAAATTGGGTTGATATATGAAATGACGCTGTCAAGTGATAAGAAAATTTGAGCAATTAATTAATTATGACCTGTAATTAATTAATTTAATTCATCTATTTTTTTTATCCCACCAAAGAACTGCAGAGAGGAGCTCTCAACTCAAGGTATTTTCATATAAATTCATTATTGTGGCAAATCAAAAGATTAATATATAACAAAGAGCTTTATAAAGTCAATTATTGTTTAATTGAATCAGAAAGCTTTATTATTCCCAGAGGGAAATTCCATTCCAGACAGATGCAGTCCTGTCATTTACATTCTGCTGTAAATGCAGAACGTATTTGTTCATTATGATTTTGGTTGCCACTGTCTTCCTGCACGGAGGCTTGTACGATGCATCAATGGACGCAGTTAGTAACACCTCTGTTAAGCCCTCGTGAGTGACACGATCACTGTATCGTCAGCAAACTTAACCGACACCTGGTTACGTTTGCTGACGATACAGTGATCGTGTCACTTCTTGGTAATCAGGACCCGGTGTTGAGTGACTTTTTAAACTGGTGTGAGAGATCATTCTTGAGCATTAAAGTTAAGAAAACAAAGGAAATGCTCATTGATTTTAGGAGGAAGCCCCCACCAATCCTCCCTGTTTTTATTCATGGTCAGGCAGTGGAAACAGTACAGCAGTACAAATACCTGTGTACCATCGTGGAAAACAAGCTGTCATTTGAGGCAAACACAGATGCTGTTTGTGCAAAGGCCCACCAGCGCATGTACTTTTACCGGAAGTTGAGAAGTTTTAGTGTGGATACCTCTTTTATGAAGATGTTTTATTCTTGTTTTATTGAGTCTCTTTTAACCTTCTCTTTTATTTGCTGGTTTGGGTCCCTTACTGTGAAGGACAAAAACAGGCTGAACAGCATCGTTCAGAGGTGCAGCAAGATGGCGGGGGTCAGCTTTAAGGAGCTCTCTGACCCTGGCTCTGAAGGAAACAAAGAAAGCACAAGCTGGCTGACCCGACTCATCCGCTGTCCTCTGAATACAGGCTGCTGCCTTCCGGTCGTCAGGACATGGTACCAAAGTGCAGGACAAACAGATTGCAAAAGTCATTTCTTCCTGCTTCTTTGCTTCTTCCTGCATCTTCCTACATCTTCCAGGGGCGATGGTGGCGCAGTGGTTAAGAGGGTTGTACGACAATAATGTAACGGATGTCTGGAAGCTGTTCATGAACATGGTGAGGAGGACTGTAAGGACACTACACAAGCACATTGATCACAAAGACTTTCTTCAGGGGTTTATTGAGGGGAGCACTTTGGTTCGAATGCACGGTGATGAGCTGAAATTTAATTTTGAATGAATTGCTGATCTTAGATTTTATTGATTTGTATTGATTTGGTGGGAGGCCAAGTGTCTGTCCAACATTATGTTTCCTGAGTTTATGTGTTTATTATTTGATGAGGGACCTCGGGTCTACTCATCCTTATGTTTTGCTGTGTTTATGATTTTATGATTTCGGTGCCAGTTTGGGGTGCGCAATGACCTGCCTACACATTCCTTCTATCAAACCTGTATATATTGTACAATTGTAAATAATATGAAATTTTGATAATAAAATAATAAAAAAAAGAGGGTCTTCCTATGATTGAGAGGTTGGAGGTTTGATTCCCGGCTCAGGCACATGTGTACACTGTCGTTGTGTCCTTAGGCAAGACACTTCATCCACATTGCCTGGGTGCAGGGTCGTCCTATGATTGAGAGGTTGGAGGTACGATTCCCGGCTCAGGCACATGTTTACACTGTCGTTGTGTCCTTAGGCAAGACACTTCATCCACATTGCCTGGGCGCACGCGGCAACCAGCAGCAGACTACAGTTAGAAAGTGTAACTGCTGTAAATCAAATTGCCCTCCAAGGGACAAAATCAATAATTAGTATTTAGTATCCATTGGTTTTATCAACAGCCTTTTATGACCAGCTTTTATTCCACTTGTGCACTTTTTATGTTTTGCTTGTGCGTTGACTAAATTGCGGTGTGTCTCTGCTGGCTGTGAAACGAATTGCCCCTCACAGGGATAATAAAGTTTTTCTGATCTGATTCCACCGTGTTTACCGGCCTGCAGGTCATCGCTATCCACCTGATAAGTACATTTGTCAGCTTGTCGTTTGCAGACTTGTTGATAGCGGGGCCTCTCCTCCTGTTTAGTTTAGTGAAGAGCTTTGCTGTGCTTGCTGTCCGCTCAACGCTCCGCACCTTGTCGCTAGCTAAATATATCATAAAATAACATATCATAAAATAGCTAGCTAGCTATTTTATGATATATTTTGGCATAAAACATTACCAAAGGTAAATTATGTAACTCAGAAAGCACATCTTGCAGAAAAGAAACACAATTCATCACAGTATTATTCCAGGCAGTAAAAGGGTTTAAGTGGACGTTCCAACATTGGCTGCAAGCATGAAGAATTACAAGACTTTACTCAACGTCACATATCGCTGTGTTTACAGAGAGAGTACGGTTCTAAATAAATCAGATCTATCTTGGAATGAACCACCGGTGACATAGTGCCTGCAATGGCTTATAGCTGGACTATCAGACAGAATGTGTGTGTGTGTGTGTGTGTGCACCATGAGATGATAAGACCCACAGCACATACTGAAAAACACACACCATTAGCCAGTAAAACTCTCATATTCCAGGTTGACTTCTACATATTGATGTGTGCACTTTGGCGCGCGCATGTGTGTTTCACTGCTTTGATGGGGCATATCTTATTTACATAACTCATCATGCAAACACAGACATTGTGCTAGCCCGGGTTATTCCATCATGTGAAATGGGAGTGCTCTCAACCACCTCCATTATAGATGGCTGTGGTGCATTTTAGAGGACTTTGGCTTCCCTGGTGTCGTATATACTGAATTGCTGCGGCCTGTTGGGTATGCAGGTTCAAAAGGCTGAACTGTAACACAGATTTAAAGACTAAATCACTTTGTGCAACAATCCCACCAGAGTGGTCAAAACCTGTATGCCCTTCCGGGTCAACACCTGTGCACCGCCTGATTGGCCTTGCTTTATATACACCTTCGCCACACGCCACACAGTGCACAACACAGGAAATGCATTCCATCACACATTTGGCTTCTACAAGCATAAAGAACATTGTTGGAAAATATCACAACACTGATTTCACTGCTTTGTAGATGAAGTGTTGCCCGCTCTTCTTTTTTTATGACATAATTCTTGATGAATGGATGTTTGGTTCTTTTGGACACACATTCTATTCCTATTCAGCATCTAAGTTAGTACCACTTGGAAACATTTTTTGTCAGCATCCTCTTTAGTTTCTTTTTTCCAGCTTCTAGGAAATAAGAAACAATATATAAATGCACATACGAGAAGATCTTAGTCCAATGGTGTGGCTTGGAGGCCGATTTTGTCGATTGACTCAAACCATTGTTCGATTATTGAACTATGAGAACAAAATAATTGTGACACACAAAATGAATGGCCTAGTGTGCACTGCGAGACTGCATGGGACATTTAACTGCACAAGAAGTACTTAGTCCTGTGAACGTGATAGAGTTACTTCACACTGATGTTCCTGAACAAACACAGACTTTTTAAAATTGAGTAGCAAGAATGTGTGATTTCACAGTGTCATTTTAATTTACAGTACTTTAGAAAATGAGCGATGAAAATGTTTTACCTTTGTTTCTAAATGAAAAAGTTCAGGGCCAGTGAGAGAGGAATGAAAGAAAGAGGGAAAGTAGAATATAGGAGCATACATTTGAGGAAATGAAACAGAGAGCAGCATGATAAGAGGAAGAAGGAAGGATGCATGATATAAAAGAAAGAATGTGACAGGAAATTGGTGCAAATGGAGGACAGGAAGAAGAACGAGAAAGCGAGGCGGGAAGAATAAATAAATTAAAGGGGGAGTAAATTGGAGACATAAGCCGAAGAGAGGAAGAACAGGACAAAGGACAACACAAGTTGCATGACAACAATGTAAAAGGAAATGAAAGAGTGAACCACAGAAGAAAGGAAGATACTTCTTCAGATCTATCTTTCATTTTACCCGCGCTTGTGCATTACTCAAATTATATCATGTTTCTACTGATGTGTTTAGCAACATAACTCGAATATTTACGGACGGCTCTTGATTACATTTTCAGGAAATGTTGGGAATGTTAACAGGAATAGATTATTGAATTTTGGTGATGATCCAGAAGTGCGACCCATGTGTGGCCACATATCCACATACCTGCAGGTGCAGGGTATATACTTTTGAGTTGATACATGGTATATACTTCTGAAGTGATACATGGAATTGGAGAGGGGACACAAAAGTCTAATGAGAACTTTCTCAACTACTGATACCTGCCAAAGTAGAACTCTCACTCTAGCTCTGTCTTTCTTGTCCTCTGGGGAAACTGTAGACGTTTTGGAACAGCTCTTTTACAGTGAACGTGACAGAGGACATAGTGTCCAGAGTAAATGTCCAACAATGAGAATGAACCAGATTACTTTTAAACCATTTCTACACTTAGATACTGGGCAGGTAGATAAAGTACAGCTTGCCAGGAAATATCTGCAGTACATGACAGTAACGCAATCAAACGGCAGTAATAGAATGTTATTCCCTGAAGTATGATTTTGATGCAACTGGGCTTCTGTCTAGTGCAGGGGTCACCAACCTTTTTGAAGCCGAGGGCTACTTTCTGGGCACCGATTCATGCAAAGGGCTACCAGTTTGATACACACTTCTGAAATAAAATGTTTGCTCAATGTACCATTAATCATTAATGATATTCATCTATGTAAATACACTGATCATGTTTAATGATTACTCACACTAATTATTAACAACGTTTTAACAAGGTAGGGGACAGATTTGGCTTGTTCAGAAGTCTTTTATTTTATACAAACTCTTGAGAAACCATGGCTCGCGGGCACCATTAGTGTTTGAAGATGTTTCATTTGCCATCCAAGAACAGTTTAAAATCATTGACTCTTACTTCAAAGAGGCCGATCTGAAATGGGAGGACCATGTGGGGCATGACTGGGAAACGGGGAGGGCTGCAAGCGCTCATCAAGCACGTCTCACCCAATGTGCAGAGTCCCGAGCTGAGTGATGTAACGACCCACGTCATCGCCACAGTCAACGACGTAAAAACACGACCTGTCAAAGCCCGAATTATTTCGGCACTGTGCGAGGAAATGGGCTCCGCCCGCACAGCTGTTCTGTTTCACAGCGAGCCTGCTGGCTGTCACGTGGGAAGATGCCGTCCTGTCTTTGAGCTGCAATTATTATATTTTTGAAGGCAGAGAGTCGTGATTTTGCAGACAATTTTACTGTAACAAGTTCCTCATGAAATTTGGATACCTCAGTGGCGTGTTTCTGAAACTCCATGAAGTGAACTTGCAGTTGCAGGACACAAATACACACCTTCCACATCTGGCAGATAAAATCCCATCATTCATCAGAAAACATGTCTGCCCTTCAGAGACATTTCCAGAAACATTTCCTGATTCAGGATCCCAAAGAATATAACTGGATCCGTGACCCCTTCAGTGCAATACCACCTGCTGACCTCAGCAGATCAGAGGAGGAACAGTTCATTGATGTCACCTCTGTTTCAACAGAGGCTGCAGTTTCAGCCAAAG
Source organism: Brachionichthys hirsutus (assembly GCF_040956055.1). Classification (NCBI taxonomy): domain Eukaryota; kingdom Metazoa; phylum Chordata; class Actinopteri; order Lophiiformes; family Brachionichthyidae; genus Brachionichthys; species Brachionichthys hirsutus. The sequence continues at coordinate 7,994 of NW_027180673.1, read as the reverse complement.
ACACTGGCTGCGTTTTGGATTGGAGTGGAGGAAGATGACCCATCGCTAGATCACAGAGCCATACGTCTTCCTTTTGCCACATCCTACCAATGTGAGATGGTTTTTCTGCAGTGGCCTCAATCAGAACAAAACACATTGAAAATGAACTCAGTGTGGCAATCTCGAAACTACAACCCAGATTTAAGAAGACCTGCAGCATGAAGGAGGCTCACGTGAACCAGTCACTGGAAAGGCGTGATGATTAAAAGGTGTCAAATTTGCACTGCAAACCTTTAGATGACGTACCAAAGGGGGGCCGAGCAGAAAAAGATTGGGAACCACTGTATTCGTTGAAGTCAATGAAGGCATACGTTATTAGTTTGCAGAACAACATGTGGCACTAACGATCACTTTCATCAATTCCAAATGTCTGTGGAGATTCTCAGGCAACCAAGTAAGTTGTTGGTGTCTGTCTGTGTTGAAGCCAGTCATCTTGACTTGTAGGCAATGCTTGACTACGTTTTGGCCTCTTAGCATATGTTTGAGAGGCGGGCAGTCTTCTACCTTTTCATACAAAACTTCATTCAAGGTGTAATTTGGAGTGAAACTTTCATTTACTCAATAAAAAATAAAGCACACCCTCTTGGGTCTCCGATTGATTTTCTCCTTGCTTTGGAAACTATTTAGAATTTCAGCAGCTCCTTAACTTGTAACTCCAGTGAATCTCTGAACTCTGATCCACAACTCACCTGAACCAGACGTGTCAGCGCACATCTCTTCTTTTCGGTGTGGTTTTTATTGCAGTATATAATTGAAGGAAAAGAAAACGGAGATACTGGGGATTGAATCTATGGCCTCGCACATACTAAGCATGTGCTCTATAACAAAGCGGCATTTCTCTGTGGCACATCGTAAACAATATTATTGCATTTATTGAAAGCTGCTGTTACACTGCTGGTTGATGAGCCAATGGGAGCAAAAGTGAACAAGGCGCTTCAACGTTTCTGACCTTTATTTTGTCACCAAATCTATGCTCTATGTTTCCCGGTCAAAGCATTATGTGAAGAACTGAAACTATTTCTGTCAAACTGGAGAAACCACCTCAGAACAGAGGATGAAGATTGAGACGCCATCAGCCATCTACAATGCAGTCCTGACCAACCTTTACAAGAAACTACAGCAACCATTAACTCCTGGGTGCAGCTCAACATAACAGCTCACACGAGGGTGGGCGGGACAACAACTATTTTTATGAACGGTATCGACTCGTAACGAGACTTATTGTCTTGGTTGTTTTCTGCCCCACTCCGAGATGCATGTCATTTTAAACCTATCTCACCAATGGACAGATGTTCAAGGGGGGGGGGGGGGGGGGGGGGGGCACTTAAATGTCCCTTTTGGCAGTGACACAATAAAAATAGCAACATATTCCTCAGTGGAAGTTGTTTTATCAGTGCAGGTCTGCAGGTCTTCAATAGGTTGTGGATTTGGCAGGAGTCATGTCGCATGACTCCTGCCAAATCCATAGTAGTGTTTTCCTGTATTTACATATGTCTGTCTTTCGTCACACTCATCATAATCTAAATAAAGATTGGATTCAGGATGCATGTGAAAGTGCTTTCTTTTTGGAAGACTGAGCCTCGCGTGTGAGGTTCGGGGCCGGGCTAAGCTGAATTGAAACAATGGGCGGAGAATGGGCTCCCACAGCGCTCTTCACAGGTCGGGGAGGCTTTACGTGAGTGGCAGGCTGTCTAAACCAATATTTATTGGCTGGCAACAGCTGGTCCGGGAATGGGTCACGGTCCGGCCTCGGGCTAGAGTGGGAATAAGATTAGATGAAGCTAGAAGGAGATAAGCAGCAGAAGAGGGGAGTTCCAAACCAGCAAGATAGTGTGAGATAGGGAAATAAGGTTGGTAAGTGTGAGGGAGTATGGGGGGGGGGTCCAGCTCAGAGGGAGGGTAATGTAAAGCTGGTGTTAATTTTAGATTTTGAGGAGGCTGACCAGAAAAAACATTTAAATCCACTGATGCAGACTAATGCCCGGGGCAGACAGCTGGGAAAGATACAATTTGCCAAGGTGCTTCCTGATTGGAATCTCTTGTATTTTTTCCAAATGAGGGACAGACTGATAAAACTGGGAAGTGGAGAAGTCCACCGGTTCACCGGTTCAAGTCCCAGCTCAGTACAGTACAGTACAAGTACAAGCATGCATTAAAAACACAGAAATAAAACTCCCTCGTCAAAACCAAAACATGCATTAAAAGCACACAGAATGAAATCAAACAACATTAAAACGTAAAGTATGCAATCGTCCCTAATAATTGACCCCATCACATCAACAGTCTACAGAATGCACACCTGCCTTTACTGAAGCTGTAAATTTTCAGCACCGAGAGGCAACATCGAGACTTCAGCGTTGAGACTAACATCACTGCTGCAGCCAAACTCATTTTGAGCTTTCCAACGAGAAACTCTCTATGTGGAGATCTGACAGGGATCATTCCTAATGGATACAACGAGTTTAGGATAAAATAAATTAAATGGGGAATGTGTGGTTGGGTGTCAACGTTACAAACTATTGAATGCATTAATGTCTAGCCAAAATGTAAGACTCCCCTATAAGATGGAAATTAGCCTGACACAAAGCCATCACAGCAACTTAATACCCATTTAGAGAAGCGTCTGAGCCATCTGTGTTGGCTTTGCTCGGTATTGCAAGAAGCAGTGTTGTGTTTCTGTGTGCTGAATGTACCTCTACCCGTATCCTTCTCTAAGGCACTTCAGTGCTGCTCCTATGTGCTAATTAGCTTAATTAGAAGCAGTCTAGTGTTGAGAGAGGCACCAGTCCCCAAGCTACTCATGTTGTCCGGGCTGCTTGCCTTGTTTTTTGTATTATCAGGAGATTTACATTACAATGAACTTAAACACACTCACACACTTATTATTGTTTATGTTTGCGTTCACAATGACTCAAGGGCCCGCGTTTTATTGCGAGACTGAACCTGTTTGGTTGACAGAAAAGTGAATTAGATAGCTTATCAGGTAATTATGATGCTGTTAATAACCTAAAATGTAATACCTGTGTTAATATGAATTACATCATTGCACCTTATTTGTTTTTACTTCCTTGTTAATGAAACCAATGTATGCTGGAAACTATGAAAGAACAAAAAGTTTTAGTGAACTTCAATTAGTAGTATTACATGGCATAATTTAGAATTCTCAGCTGACATACATTTTTTTGTTTTGACAGTCATCCTTTCTGTTTGTAGTGATGGCTAAGTTCCTTGTAGTCTAATGCTAATGCTAGCTAATAGCAAGTTTGCTAAAACAAGAATGCCACTTTCTCTATCCATAATTCTAATTTGATGCAGAGGTTACTAGATTTACCAGTCATGGAAAGTATACCCAGTGGCTCAGTGGGTTGGGCCTTGGCCTGGAAAGTGGAGAAGTCCACAGGTTCAAATCCCAGCTCAGTCAAAATGTGGAGTGTGGGCTGGTGAGGGGCCAGTCAACCTCCAGAACACCGCCGAGGTGCTCTTGAGCAAGGCACCGTCCCCCCAACTGCTCCGGGTGTGGAGATTATGGCGGTACCTAACACCCTATTGCCTCTCCGCATGCTAGGGGCCCTGCATGTGCGTGTTTCAAGGGGCCTGTTGTACTAGGGCAGTGTTTCTTAACCTGGGTTTGGTCGAACCCCAGGGGTCCGGCGGAGACTTTGCCATGGACACACCCGACACAACGTGTAGATGCGTGATGACACGCCCCACTTGGCCATCACTGGCTGCAGATGATCACGTTGCATTGCTTGGCCAATCAGTGCTGCGGGGAATCTAGTGCGCTCAGTATTCAACGTGTGAATGTCGTGGTCTAAAGCCCCCCTAAATAATACTCCTGGTGGAGTAATACCCAGAACAGCCACCATCAAGTCCCTCAGTATTTCTAATTGAAAGATCTGGTTTATAGCAGTATACACCTCATCCCAACAATTGTGTAATTTAGGACATGACCAGAATATATGTGTGTGTGATTAGGCACATCTGTGCTGCAATTTTTCCAACAGACTTGGGATATTCGTGGCATTTTAGCAACAATATCTGGAGTCCTGAAATATCTACTGAATATTTTCCATTTAAATTCTATCCATGTATTTGAGTTTGTAGTCTGGTGTGCTGCTATACACATCTCTTTCCACATTTCATCGGATATATTTTGTACCGCCTCTGCCTCCCATCTCTGCCTCGCCAAAATGGGCTTGTTTTGAGTCAGTCTCAAATATTTTATATAGCTTTGTAGTAACGGTTTGATCGCCATCTCGCTTTTGAATCTGTATAAGGAAATTTTCAATGGCCGATGGATCCAGCACTTTTTTCCAATCTCTGTGAGACACTAAGAAAGACTGTATTGACTGGAGCTTTTGAAGGAATTTGATCATTTTCTTCAAAAGCATAATCCCCCTTCAAATGCTCAGTATACCTCACCAACATCCCAGAATGAGATGATTGATTGTTGTGCCCAGGAATTTGCTAGTGTCATTATGTCTGAAATGACAAAGTCCAAAATCTACACCATCATGGCAGATGAGGCAAGGGATGAGAAATCAGAGCAGTTAGCTGTTTGTGTCAGAGGGGACAGTGAAAGAACGTTTCCTAGCACTTGCAGAGATGAAATCATTTGATGCCCAATCCATTGCAAATGAGCTGCAGCAGCAGATTCAAAACAATGGTCTTGCAGATCTGAAGTAGCACAAACATATGCCGGTGCAGCTGTCATGAGTGGGTCCACTGGATTGTGTACAAGTATGTTTTAGAAGGCTCCATCCTGAACCTATATGTGCATTGTTATGCTCATGAACTTGAGCTTGTGCAGCTTTCAAACACTCGCTTGGCATGTCGGTTGCGATCAATCAGTGCAGTGCTCGAGACGTTGGCTGCCATTTTGGAGTGCCTTTCTGCCATTGGATCGCCCATAGCTATTGGTCTCAGAGCAAACCTCTATAGGTTATCAGCAGTCTATGCACTACTGATGTTTCAGTCACTTCTGTCTGTAACTGAAGGACTCCACAAGCTCCTTCAGAAATAGACTTTAGACCTAGCAGAAGCTTTGATCTGCAAACAAGTAGTGTGTGACACACTTGAGGCAAACGCACAGATGCATTTGCCATGGAGCTGTATGAGAAAACCACAGCCCTGTGCCATGCCCACAGTATCCCTGAATCAGGTGCCGAGACCTGCAGAACCTGGAGGCACCTGCAGGTGCACGCAATGACTTGAACAATTCAGACACATTGAAAAGAGAGTTACTTTTCCCTTGTGTGGATAGGATGGTTGGCGAGCTTGAGTTAAGATTTTGCAGCATAGATGCAGAGCTACTAAAAGGTATCCAGGCAGAAAGTCCGGAATGTGAGAACTTCTTGAGTGTATCACAATTGAAAGAACTTGCAAAACACGAGAACCTGAAAACAGAGGAGGTTCTGGTGGCCAGAAACTTTCTTGCCCAGAAAACAGGCTGGATGTTCACCCAAGGATATATTGTCTGTGCACAACCTCCTTGATTCAGACATGTTTCCCTCTCTGAAGGTTCTACCCAAATTGCCCTAACAGTGCCTGTAAGCAGCTGCTCATGTGAAAGGTCCTTTAGTGCGGTTGCGTTCCTGGCTGCGTCAAACAACGGGTCAGAAAAGACTTCACAGTCTTGCAGTCATTGAAAAAGACGAGCTTCAGAATCACAACAGAGTGATCGACCGATTTGCCTCTCTTAAAAACAGACGGCTGCTGTAAACATACTGTTTAAACCTGTATTAAAAAAACAGACTGAAATAATAATAATGTATAATTTATCAGTCTTTGTTAACTGTTTGAGGTTTTGCGCTCGTACGCTACATTTGCTCACATCCTGTGCATCTCCTGGTGGCTAAGCCCCCCCTGTCCTTAAAACATAGTGACGCACCTGTTCACATGCATCACGGCAAAGCAAATTTCCCCTTGTGGGACAATAAAACTCTGAACTGAACTGAACTGAACTGAACGTGATGGTAGCCAGCGTCCTATCGGCATGATTTTTTATTAATTGAAAGATATCGCATGACAAGTCTATACTAAACATTAAACAAACAAATGATGAAGAGATGAAGAATTCTAATTGCTAATCAAAATCAGAATCAGTTTATTGCCATTGTCAATGAGGGTTCACAGACTAGGATTTTTTCTCGGTAAATTCTTGCAACATGTAACAGTAATAACTAAATGTCCCTAAAAACCAGGCTCCAAACTTCCCAAAACAAACTCATTCGGCTACTCCCCATTCTGGGGCCCATGACCCACCTTCTTCCTAGACATTTTGCTAGCCTCAAATGGCTCAGGGTAGAAGACAGGGAAGACAAACGCCTCCAAAGATTTAGTGACACCCACAGCCACAACACTAGAGGGAGCTCAAACAACAACCTGATTACCCCCTCCTATAGGACCAACATGGGTAAATCATCTTTTTATAATACTGCCCCCCAAGGGTGGAACTGTTTGACTCCCGCCCTCAAAACATGCACCTCTTTGGCCTCCTTCAAAACGGCCCTAAAACTACACCTTTTAGGGGGACAGAAACGGAGATAGTCATCCCGACTCTCTCTGGATCAACCCCCCCCCCACCCCATTTTTTGTCCACCTACGTTGCACATATTAAGTGTCTTGATAATTTATTGTCATTTATTGTCATTCATTGTCATTTTGCATCTGTGGTGTGTTTTATTGTAAATTTATTGTTAGTTTGCATCTGTGGGGTAAAATTATTTTTATTTTTCTAATGTTACTTTGCATCAATTGAGTAATTTAATATTGGTTTTATTTTTATTTGTATTGCGAAATCTTTTTACTAAAGAAGGGTTCAGTGAATGCGTATATGAAACTGGTGGGGTTCGGTACCTCCAACAAGGAACCGCTGTACTAGGGTGTCAAAAGCATATTTTGTTGTGCGCTTGCAGGCATTACAATAACAAAATAAATTTTCTTCCTTCTTTCACATGGTGCAAGAGTTTGTAACACATTGCATGCATATATATTACTGGATGAGCCTTTGGTACATTAAGCACATAGTTATTTGTCATTGATCTTCCCTAACTGTCACAGCTTGAGAAAAGCACACAGACTGTGCTTTTCCATGCACTAACTTCTCCTATCTTCCAGATCCTCCTCCTGCAATCAGCTCATTCCGGTCACCTGTGCTCTCATGTTCACCTGCAGCTAATCACTCATTAGCCCTGACTCTACATATACTCAGCTCAGACACCAAACCCCTGCCAGATTGTTAAGAGATGATTCTTAACCTGCAAGCGTTCCAAATTGCTCTGTGTTTTGACCCTGCCTGATTCCGTTTTTTGGGGGGAAGGGGGCACTTTGTGTGTTTGTGTGTGCATTCTTACCTACCTATCCAAGAGTGCACTTGAGCGTCATCACGCTTCCACCTAGACTGGACTGCATAGTCAACAGTGGACATTTTTTAGGACCCCTCTTGGTCATGCTTTAAATAGTTCTAAAATCATGTGTAACACGCTCTGTTAAAGTTATTTTGATTTTAGCGGAGTGGGTCGGGTTTGTTTTTGAAGGAGTGTGAGTGTTTCTGTCCACGCGAGGCTCTCCGCCTGTAGGCTGGGGCTCATCAACTCGTGTGTGTGTGTGTGTGTGTGTTGGTCGTCGTCAACAGCATTGCGAAGTTGAATGTCCAGGGTTGTGTCTTCTGCGTTTCAAAAGCAATAGCCCCTTACGCCTAAGATAGGCGCTCGGGCCTAATAATAACAATATGGATACTACAGATATTAAAGCATTTAACATTACTTCAGTGTCATTTACAGTGGCCCAACATTCCCCCATGAATAAGCACTAGACGGCAGCGGTGAGGAAAAGTCATTTTTAATAAAGAGAAGCTTCAAACAGAACCAGGCTCTGGATGGGCAGCCACTACCTCAATTAGTTGGGTTGAGAGATGGAGAGAGAAATGGAGCAGAGGGGAGCACATAAAAAAA
>NW_027180672.1:0-50000 GCF_040956055.1 Brachionichthys hirsutus | reverse complement strand
TGTTATGTGTGCTTTTTAATTGGACCATTGTGTCTGCAAATAAAGATTTGATTTGAAAGTGACGTACCGGGATTCTATGTTGGGCTGTCTGAACCAAAACGCTTTCCTGACACCAGATCGCGGCCCAGCCCGGGCGGTGCGCCTGTGGATCACTGCTGCCATCCAGTGGTGACATTTGGTAGATCGTTTCAGGGAGATTTCTGCATCCGTACTTTGTGCTGTATTGTCACACATGACGCGTAGGTGACAGTGCAGCTCTATATGCTTAAGCTGTAATAACCTTGGCTTCGGCTTCGAGGCCTCTCATGCCATTTTGCTGGCAGCGTGTATGGATGCATGTATTTTTGCAGTGTATGAGATTCTTTGTCTTTTAATATGCTCTGATTTGTAAAGTTTGCCAGAAAAAAAGTGGGGGAGCAATAAAGTCTGGAAAGGCTAATTATGATTGTGATGATTCTTCTCTGGGCTGCTTCTCAGATGGCAGCGTTTGCTATTATTAGATCAACAGTGCTGCTTATGACATTATTTTTCTTATTTTTTCTGCCCCACTTTTCCAGATCATTTGTCTGCAAGATAATAATCTTCAATATTGGAGGCCACCGCCGACCATTCATTCACTTACTACAGTCGTTCACCACAGGGTCACGGGGCAGCCACAGCCTATCCCAGCAGACGTTGGGACTGAGGCAGCCGTGGCCGCTTCATCGTAGGGCTGGCACACGGACAGAAGCAGCCATTCATGCTGACATCCATAGCGACTGGCATTTTAGAGTCACCAATCGGCCAAATGCATGTTTTTGGATTGTTGGTGGAAACCAAAGAGAATCCACACAAACAAAGGGGGGGCACATGCAGTATGTTGAGTAAACCAAGTATTAATTCAGAGGTTAAATTTGAGGAGAGAACTCATGCAGCAGAGCCCTAAGCTAGTGACACAGTAGAAACTGCTACTGCGATCACAAAGGCTTAATTTGAAAGCTCAACGTATACATGCATTGTAAACCTCTAGAACTGCATGATAATATTCAAATACAATTGTATGTATTATTAGTATTTTTTTAGAAAATTAAGTGATTGTTGATTCGAATTGATTCACTGTTTCTGACATTATTGTGCTACTATCCACCCAGGCCTCGTGCCAGATGAATTCTTCCCAAAGGTCCCTGTTATCAACCTATTGGGAAGTTTTTAATTCTAATTTTAAATTCAAATTTCACCATTGATTCCTCTTTTCTGCCTCTCATATTCAATCCTCATATACAACTCCAGCTACTTCTTGCCAACAACGACAGAATCACTTACAATGGAAAATTGCTCAGGGATGATTGGTAGAACGCGAGAAGCCGGTGCAATGTACTGTATGGAGCTTTATAACGGGGAGTGCTGTGATTAGCTCCTTCTAAATCCCTCCACTTATTGGCTGGGTTGCCTCTTAATGGACTCCAGTGTCTGTCCTCGGTGAGGGACCCCACATTGTCTGCGGTTTCAGATGTGACCAAGTTTAAGAGAGGACATGAATAGACAGGCGTACTCCGTCACTGTTCTCTTTGCCAGGTTTCTAAAAGCAGTCTCATCGCAAATGACTTCAGGTTGTTTTAAGGATTTATTAGGTTTGTTTTAGCACATATTTAGATATTGCCACACTAGTTTACAGATATTACATTATATTGTTCTATTCTTTGGCAGGAGCAAGTTATTTGTGCTGCATATTTCTTGCAATACAAATAATTCACAGGAATCACAATCTTACAACCATGAAGAAGATAAGAGCCAGATTGCAGGTCTAGATAGTGTAATGAAAGGAAACTGTGAGCGTTGCAGACTAAGGAACTCAACTTCTTTCATGTTTTAGCAAATAATTCAAATCAACAGATCGGGAAACGCATGGGAAGGAAGGAAATGGAAATTATCTATAAAGTAAAGCATTTTTGCCTCAGCGATTTAGCAGAATAAAAGTACCGGTACTGGTTGCACAAGATTGAAATACTCAAGTACATCAGTTTATCCCAATTATATCACTTGAGTAAATGTATCTCCTGACATTTTCCTCACTGATACTGGCAGCAGTGTTGTAGTGTTAACAGTACTGAGAGTTTTAGTAGTAGTAGTAGTAGTAGTATTAGTAGCAGCAGTAGTACTAGTAGAGTAGAATTATCTGAGTTGAAACAGCCAGACGTGATCCATCAATAATATTAATTCAATAGTGTTGAATTAAAAAAGTATATAAATGATGCAATGGTGTTGGAATGTACTTTATTGACACCACTCAAAAAAAAAAAAAGGCCCATGGAGCTTCAGCCTCCCTCCGGAGTGTTCAATAAAGCAAAGTGATCAGCTGGAGAGAAAGAAGAAGACCCTGCCTTCAGGCCTCGTTCGTAGTGACTGTGTTTCCTGTAAAAAAATAAAAAAGGGCAGCAAGTGGCTTTGTTTAGCCTGACACCATCTAATTCTTGTATGGTGAGTTGAAGGATTTTGAGAGAGCACACGAGGGCAAAAAGAGCACGCAGGCCGCAGAGGCTGCATCAGCCCCCTTAAGGAGGCACGGCCACTGCTCTTGGAAATCCCAAGAAACTTCACACCTCTCTGTAGGGACTATAAATAGGATCCATCTGTGCCCCCAGGCTCAGTTACAGCCTCATTCCTTTTGGCATGGTTGGAGGGCAGGGAAGGAAACAGGGTTTGAAAAGAAGGAGTGTGGGGGGGGGGGGGGTGCAGGGGTTGAACAGGGGCAGCCAGAATCAGAATCCCAGAATCTCCTCTCCAGTCATCACAGAGGGCTGGGTGACCTTTGCTGCACGCTTTGTGGAAGTTAATCGGTGCTCTGTACCATTAAGTTTACAGCTCTCAACGCTTCAACTCCCCACAGAAGCAGAACGTCAGGGACCGATCTTTGGAATCTCACAGCACACTGCACTCATCACGTGATTTTATTTTATCAAGCTCAGGTTCTCCACCTTTCATTAATCATGCTTATATCATGACGGCTCCAAGGTTGGGATGGGGCCCCGTATCTTCAAATCAGCACGTCCATCATTTCTGTCTCACAGATTCCGTCTTTTGTAAGAAGCTGTGTCAGACATTTTAATTGAGGGTGACTTTGAGAGAATATTACAAATGCATAAGACACAGTGAAGCTGATGAGATTAAATAACGCTGTCATTCCTGAGAGGAGACAGTTATAGCACCTGCCCTGAAGCAAACTTTCAGGTGCTTGAATACTTTGCTAATGAATATCCCTGAGAACTTTCTAATCCATCTATTCTCCAGGCTAAACAGACACAAAATATAAAAATAAACCTAGTTTACCATTGTCTCAGCTTTATTTGATTAACATATTTTTCATCCCTGCATGAGTTCTTTTAGCTCGTAGCGTCCCTCTCTTGGCTGTAATATCTCTCCAGATTGTTCATGCAAATTAGATTTAAATGACTTTAAATAAAATGGAGCAGCTAGCTAATAATAGTGTTTAGTTTAAATGCTTCCCATTTGTTTTGTTCCATTTTGTGCTCCACTTCTGTTGTTGCTTCCTGTTACTGTTCCTTAATGATCCAATTATCCCATCGGCTCAAAATGATATTCATGATCATGTTTGAAACACAGTCGTCGAGGGACACAGAAGCCGACTAACATCAAACCTCGAGTATCATTAGGTGGTGAGAAAGGATTGCTTACAAATTACTTCATAAATTCTGTAATATTTTAAGGCAGTGTGACTTTTTCCCCCCTAAAAACTTTTGTTGCCTCAAGAAAATTAGAACTTGATTGGAAAACAGGCAAAGCACCTCCTCTTTTGGCCAACTGGAAGCCCTGATTGCCAAAGATGTTGTGACAGGTGTCATTCATGGTCTTGGCCCTCATTAGGATAATAATAGATCAGCATTGTTTCAAGCTGAAGAAGGAAGGCTGGCCACTTGTGTAATGTATGCTAAGACTTCCTTTGAGTTTGATTGATATGCTGTAACCGATCCATGAAAGCCTGATCTTTGCCATACAGTGTAACATTATGCACACTAGATGCTTTTATGTGGGCATTGTAAATAGAGGAAAAATACAGAGCAATGCCATACAATTATTTTTAGCAAACCATGCAGTTTGGATTTAGGGTTGGCAACTAATCCACTTTGATCCAGAATGGAATATTTATAATAGATGAATAAGTATTTGTGAGTTTTGTGAACTGGCTTGCCATCTTATAGATGATTCCTAGTGAAATAATGAATTAACTGAATGGGTTAAATGCAATTCAAAACAGGATCATTTCTGTCATGTAGTATATAACCAATCGTCAGTATAATTTATCTTGTTGGATTTGTCGTTTTTTTTACTGAATGGATAGTTGCAGCATTTTGGTTCCTCAACCCCTAATGTTTCTGGTGACCTTTAATTTGTAAGCTCTCATTGCCAAGGAAAGTGTCTGCCAAGCTGTTTGCTTCAGAAAGGAGCATTCCATTTCAGACACACTGAACCTTTTTTTTCTGTAAATTATTGATCCCAGTGGGAAGTCCACTCAGGGAAGTTCAGGTTCTCTGCAGTGAAGCAGAGGGCAGCATCGGCTTGTAGTGGGGCTCGACCCACTGACCTTTCGATAAGTGAGCGGTGGTCACACCACCTAGGCCGCGGCCACCTGTTCATGGATCTTAATGGCTTTGATGACTCTCGGTTCGGTCACCTAACATCATGATCATTGTTCAGTCGTTCCATCGGCTGGAGCTGCAAGAGATTTCTTTGATCGCTGATTCACAATGATCTTCACATCATTCTAAACGAGCTGGGTGACACTAAACATAAAACCTGCAAAGCATCAGAATCATCTGGATTTGGGAGATTTATTTTTTATTTTATTTTACATCCTCTTCTCATTTCTTTTATCTGCCCTCACAGACAGATGGCACCACTGGCCACTTGATCTCACCTGTCACATGTCTTTTAACTGCACTTAAAGCCCACATTGACCTTTTGTAAAAAAAAAAAAAAAAAGCTGACCTCACATCTCCAGTATGGGTTTCCCAAAGGGGCTTTACGTGAATTGTGAATACCTAAAGTGTTAGATTGTTTGACTTTCACAACTACAATGCTGAGAATATCATGGTGATTATACAAAAAATGGTTTAGAAATCTAGAAATGAGAAATTTAGTTCTTACAGCTTGCAACCAGACACTTATTTGACTACTGGAATGCAAGGCAAAAAAGCCACGTTGGCTTCGAAGCACTTCAATCCTGAAAATACCGCCAAATACGGGAATGGATTAACCTTCAAACAAAAGTCATTCCTCTTTTCATTTGCAAAAACAACCTCGCTTAAACAAACTTGAGCTTGTTTTCCTTCGCTGACTTGCTCTATCACATCTCAAAGGCCCAGCGCCACCAGTCTGCTGAATCCATTAGGATTCTGTAGTGCAGCTCGAATTGGACTTCAGCACAGGTGCAAGGATTGGGGCAGAGTTTCATAAGGGGGGAGGGAGGGAGAGGAAGACAGACTCAAAGAAGGTGCACTGGGGGGAGCCAGGGGTGAGCCCAGATGACAGCTGAGGGACTGAGGCTTTCTCTGGTTTGTCCCCATGGGGATGGGGGGGGTCAGTGAAAGCCAGCAGTGGGCTGAGGGTTGTGTTGTGGTGGCTGTAGGATGGGAGGAATTTATGCAGTTCCTTCGTCACCAGGCCCTGTCATGGTGGTGGGGGCAGGCTGGCACCGAGAGACAGATATAGACAAGAATCAAGGAGACAGAATTTGCACTCTTAGCCTCGTCCGGGTTACTGGCACCGGCAGCTGAACGTTCCACTCGCTCTTCATCTCGCCCATGCTTTTACGTCACATCCTCCCACGGAATCGTGAGTGTTCACCCGACAAACACAAAGCCCCAACTTAAACACATGCAGGTATTGCTTTACCCACGACACATCCTCATTATTAGAGCTGAAGACTCCACTTCTACCGCCTGTCCTCCTAAGCAGCCACCCTTTGACAGCTTCTCAAGCACAAACCTCTCATCCAAGAGGCTTCTAGAGTTCTAACTGACTGGTAGAGAGTCCAGATACTACTCCTGTTTGCGTCGTCAACCAAACGTAAACTAGCTCTCTCTCTCTCTCCCGTTACGTGAATGGGATTGAACGAAAAGGGTCGGATTTTGAGTCCAGGTCGTGCGCATTGATGCGCAGCGCAGTGCGTAAAAGTGGAGCAGCAGACAGTGTGACCCCGGATAACCTTCCACACAGTTCCCGATGTTTTCATTTTTGAATATTAATATGTGGCATAAATACTCTCTGGTTCCATCTTTAGAAAGCGCACCTCTTTCTCACACACACACGCGCACACACATGCACACACCCCTCCCATCCGCTATCCAATCCTCACTCTCCAACATTGTTGACGGAGGTCAAGAGGGAAAATAGCCTCATATATATACGCCCATGCTGTGATTTCTTGCTCCGAGTCCCCTCCACTCTGTGCTACACTCCTTGTGTTGTCACCCGAACCGGGAATTGTCTGAACTTCAGGGACAAAGCAGCTAAAATGGCACCAAAGAAAGACCCCAAGGCAGCTGCCAAGAAGGCCGAGCCTGCACCGGCCCCTGCTCCCGCACCCGAGCCGGCACCTGCTCCAGTGGCTCCCGCTGTCGACCTGTCCGCCGTCAAGGTATATGACCGCCGGGTTGAGGGACGGCTGGGAAGGAAGACTTGAACTTTTGCCATACACTCGACTTTAGCGGCTCTCAGAGGGAAATAACCCCCAGAGCTGGTTTTCCTATATTTCATTGGGATTGGGAAGAGGGAAAAAAAAACATGGCACCAAAAGGATTTGGATTTTAGCTGTATTTACAGCGCAACCGCAGCCTTTTCATCCGGTTGATTGCGGTGCTGGCGTTGGGTGGTTAGTGTTTGTGGCTTTTGCCTTAAGGTGGCACCATTGTCACTTTATGACTTTCACATTATTATTATTTTTTATTTTAATATCTAGAAGCCATTAGTGATCTTATGAGCGCAGGTTAGAGATGCCTCAGCAAGAATTGGGGACTGAGAAGGATGAGTAGAACCATGGATAGCGCACTGTAATTTAGAACACGCCCCCCTGCTCTCTGGATTGGACGGAATAGTGACTGACGTGTGACGGCCACGCAGCCTGACACCAAATGTGGACATGTTAATGGAGCTAAAGATGGAACTCCGGGCATCGGGTTCCACCATGTGAAGCTAATTTTGGCAAACGGACAATTCCCAATGTCGACCGATTTACATGAATCGTGTGTCTGATTGGCTTCTGAAATAATTGTCGTTATTGATTCATTAGGTGTCATATGAAAATGTACGCGGTTATTTATAAGACATTTGGTTTGTGTCTGTTCCCAGATTGAGTTCAGCGGAGACCAGATTGAAGGTAAATACACTTCATTTTGACCCTATGATGCAGCCCATGAAAACTCATAGCTCGGCTCGCTTTCTGGCACATCAGAAGAGCCATCAGTATAATAAATCACTATTTAAGAGATACTATAAAGTACTTTGGTTTTACCTTGAAGAGCAGGACCTCAATGCCAACGGGCAGCCCTCGGTTAAATGTGTAAAATACATGCATTTAAGTGTATTGATATTGCAAACTGTTGTCAGTGCAATACTTTGCAATTAATAATGTGTTATAACTTAGTTACATGATCTAGTGCTGAACAGTTAGAGACTTTCATTTCAAACAAGCACAAGACAATTAAACTAATTATTTTCCAGGGAAGGTAAAAGAAAAAATTCAGCAAAGTAGCTGCTTTCATCTTAATAATAATTCATATTACTTATCACTAATTAATAACGATATTTACCGTTGATATATGAGACTACATTCAATATCTGGATGACAGATTTTCAGCTCTGAGTGAATGCAGATCATCACCTGTGTCCTGATATGACCTCCAGATTGTTGATTGATATCAGGGGCAAAATGCTTAATGGTTTATGTTTTTGTTTTTTTTGAATTCAGCATTTTATTTCAGTGATTGCATAAACAAATCTGAGAACAATGAGTGGTTGAAGGTACGTTGTGCCCTTATCAGCCTAGTTTGGGCAGCACTGAATCAGACATAACGGCTGGCTGGATGCTTTTTTAAATTACAGTCAGCATTCCCTACTTTCACTCGGCTCACCCACAGAAGGTCCTGCCTTTAATAGGACAGGGCTCATATTCTTAGCTATGTTTATCAATTCCAAGGTGGTCTTTTAAAAGAGTCCATAGCCCTGCCGAGAGAGCGCGGGAGAGGCGAGACAGCTGGGATAGAAATAGTATGTAAGCGTGATGGAACTCGACAGGAGTCGAGTGGGGGAAAATGTGGGGGAAAATGTCTTTTACACGTTCTATAGAAGATGAACAATAAAGCTTTATATAAAAACACAGGACTGAAGCTGGAGCTGCTTAGAATATTAGTTGAATTATTAAACATTTAAACATTCACTTTATTTAATTTTAAAAGCTCCAAGAATATTGTTTGATTTAAAGATTATCATTCATGAAACTATATAAAAAACACAATAATTCAATAAACAAAACTGCCTCCATGCTATGTCATGTTACGTCCTGCTTTTGTTCCCAGAGGAGCCAAAGTGGTCAAACTACAAGAGTCAGATTCTTTAAAATCAATCAAATAATATTTATCAGAATGTATGAAATTATGATCTGGAAGAGTACAAAGAGAATATGAATATTGTTTTCATTCGGGCGCTTTTATCATCTCTTCCCTCCATTCTGCAGACTACAAGGAGGCCTTTGGTCTGTTCGACAGGGTGGGCGACAACAAGGTGGCTTACAACCAGATCGCTGACATCATGCGCGCTCTGGGACAGAACCCCACCAACAAGGAGGTGACCAAACTGCTGGGGAACCCCAATGCTGATGGTAAGAGTTGCATTTAGTGTTTGCTCAGTTACTGAATATTTAGAATTATGATTGATTATCACTTAATGTAATAATCAGTAATTCAGCAGGTGGATACGAATGAGTTTCATGTTTAGAGCACGTGTGGGATATGGAGGCTGTGCATGAAAAGAAATAAATGGCCAGCATCTGTTTTAGCCAAAGTCGCGTTCTGTTAAATTTGAACGTTTAAGCTGATTTCAGGAAAACATATGGAGCAGATCCTAATGACATAAATCTATATGAGTAAATAGTGGCTGAAAACCTCCTTGCTTTTCTATAGCTAGTAGTTAAGTTGTAGCCATGGCACCTGTACTACCCAAACCGATCATGAGGTACAGCACTAAGAATTCACTTCAAATGCTGTTCAGCTGTTGCTCTGTGTGCATTATAAATGTATAGCTATTACTTGGTAAAATCATAAAAATGCATACATTTATAGCTTAAGTGCTTTGCCTCTGAGCTGATCTGTGCAGACAGGTGACGATGCAGTCTGCACAGTCCTCAAAGCCAACAGGGACACTGTGATGCTCAGTCTTTACTGACAGAACCAGAAATGTTTCTCACGTTGCAGTCAAGACAGAAGTCTGCAGACTAAAACATAGGAATTGCACAAATGAAACATGTAGTATTCCATTTTAACGCGTTGTCACACACTTTCACTCCATCGTGACACATCGTGAAGTCCGTGAAACTGCGTTATTGATCCTTTGATATGTGCGGCCTGGGATTCTCTCCATGTGGAAACTTCCATCTGAAACCTGCCTAACTTTATTACCTTTGCATGGAACCGACTGTCCTCTCCGCCTTCCATCATGCAGACATGGCCAACAAGCGGGTAGAGTTCGAGGGGTTCCTGCCCATGTTCCAGACCATCATCAACAGCCCGAATAAGGCAGGATTTGAGGACTACGTTGAGGGTCTGCGCGTCTTTGACAAGGAGGGCAACGGCACAGTGATGGGTGCTGAGCTGCGTATCGTTCTTTCAACACTGGGTGAGTCAGGACAGTGAGCCTGAGGGTGTTTTATTGGTCAGTGTATTACTATGTGTGAATGACATTGGCTCTCCTCTGCTGCCCCCTGCAGGAGAGAAGATGACTGAGGTCGAGATCGATTCTCTGATGGCAGGACAGGAGGATGAGAACGGCTGTGTCAACTATGAGGGTGAGCCACTTGTTACAATGCTTATTATCCATTTATAAAATATTCAACTGAGGGATTGGGGCCTTTCTGTGAGGAGTGTGAATGTTCTCCCAGTGTCTGTGTGGGCTCTCTCCGGGGTTTTCCAGCTTCCTTCCACCACCAAAAAACATGCAACGCAGGTGAATTGGAGATTCTAAATTGTTCATAGGTCAGGGACTACAGGTGGAAATTAACATTCTTGTTATTCCCTTCTTAGTGGTTAATGTTAATTGTACACTGTCCCTGTATAAAAATATAACTAACTCTAATAATGGATATTATTACACAAACACCTTTTTCATTTCAACTGTGTTACCTGATTTCTAACAGTGCATTTTTTTTGACCGATCGTCTCATCCCTCCTCTCTTATGTCCTCTGTGTGTGCTGTTCACAGCCTTTGTCAAGCACATCATGTCTGTTTAAGGACCCTGCCACAGCGGAGGTGAGCGTCGTATACGTGCAGACCCCATGGTGTCACGACATCCACTCGCTGTTTCCTGTTCCACCTGAGGAAGCAGGCGGGAACAAAGGACTATGAGATGTCATTTCCTGAACCCTTTTATTTTGTTTTACAATTTTTTTTTTCGACTGGTGCTTCCCCCCCCCCTCTCTCCTCCTGCTCTTCGTGGAGTCTTTCTGATTTCCATTGAGGTTTTTCTTTCTTCATCATCAAACAAGTTCCCTGTCTCATTAAGATTTTTTAAATCATCAGTGGAGCAGTGATGGAGGGGAACATGGGATGACAAAGACGCTGATGACCGTCTCCTCTTGTCACCGTACTGTCTGGCTAAATCTCGATCCACACAGTGAAATGACTGGAAGACAAAATGAATCCACTCCTTGGCCAACCCATCCGTAGGTCTTAACTTATTGTGTCCTCTGCCATTTCACAATAAACTTTTCACAAACTCCCATTATAGTTCCAGATTTTTGACTCTTTCCTTGATGGCAATGCTTTTGTATACTTAATTCCATCGGAATTATATTAAATACTTTAAAAAAAAAATTATGTTAGAAACCAAGCATACCAAGCTATGCTAGTCATCGGTTAGCGGTAGCATCACATTTGCTGTATGTCTCATCTAACGTTAAGCAAAAAATAAAAAGCTATCATCCAGCAGATTTAGAGAACCCTAGCCCCTGGACATGACGTGTACTTCTAATCTACACAGAGGACAGTACTCCAGTGTAATTTTGTCCATTTTTATTGTCATTAATAATTGTAATTGTGTCATATCAACAAGAGAAAAACTGCGTACATTTACTTGACTTTTTAAATACATTTACAGCTGCTTGTAGGGTGGAGCTGGAGGTGGGAAGGGGGCACACGGAGATGGGGGCTATGCAGATAAAACACAGAAGCAAACAAACAGTTGCAGGTAAGGGCACTAAATAGGCAGGATATACCACAAATGGTATCTGGTAAAAGAAACTAAGCACTCAAACACGTTTTGTTTTTTTTCCCTAACAGATGTAACAGGATATGAGTTTCCTCTGTAGTTTTATTTTCCCTCATGAATTGTCTTGTGAATGGATTTTTCAAAAAATATCTTCCTCTTTTTTTCCATTTTTCCTCTCCTGCTTATTGCAACAAAACATCCAGATACAGTAGCGTACGTTGCAAAACGGCATGGGATCTTGCACCAAACGCACACACGGACAGATTTCAGAGTAGATGCATCGTTTTGCTAAATCTCCAGTTATAGTTGTGGTCCCAGTGAGTCTAACATCAGCCAGTGAGAAGAGGAAACCTCTGATCCGTCCCTTCAGGTGGGCTTGATATCTGCAGCGGTAACCCACGGAATAGGTTTAGTGTTGTTCTGATGGATAGACAGGCGTCTGCATTCAGCCACTGAGCAGGACTGAGTTGCGTTCCTTAGCAACACCCATTCAGCTGTCTGCCATGGTCACCAAGCATTACACTGCAAGCAACTACAAAGCATGAACTTGTCTGATCTTAATCCAATAAATGACGAAATATTAAAATCATTTTTAGATTACAAAATAGCCTCTTTTAAAGTTAGAATCAATAACATGCTTGTCATAATATGGCCTAGTTCTTGCAATTTTACAGGTATATTTTTATAGCCATATTGTAGTTTCATGTTTTTAGGACTTAAAGATGAAGAAAAAAAACCTTCTTGTACATGTGTCTATATATATATATATTTGTTAAATATTTGATATATTAAATGACAAGAGTGACTTGCAGTAAGGATGCTTGGCGTGTTAGGGGGTTTGGCGTCCATGCATGTTTACTGAGTGACAACGACACGTGCTGCATGGTGCACTAGTCACATTACCTCTTATTTAATGTGCAAAAAAAAGGCTTAATGTTATCCAAAACACTGATCCAGGACCAGACAAGCCAATAACTGGCCCGCCTTTTGTATGCGCCACTTAATCTAGGACCAGTGCCTAGAATGAACTATTATATGCAACAATCGTTCAAAAAGAGGGAGGCCAACAAAATGAGTCAGAAATAGCATGTCTGGATATAAAATAGACATTAACTAAAGAGAGGACCATTAAGTAGCTCCTAAACAATGTCTCTACTTAAGAGTTGAGTGATGGATCTGGAAATGGAGATGCTTAGAGGCTGTGGTTTAGCTGGGCGTGGCCTCACGGTGGCAGAAGTAGGCAGAAAAGTTCAAAGGAATCAGGGGAAGGGCATCTGGGAAGCAGAGCAGAAATCCACTGGCCCATTGTTCACAAACCCTGCTCGGCCAGAGCTGCAGTAACATCCTCAGCCAGGGTCACTAGTTGTGGAGAATCCGTCACGTTGAGACTGCCAGAGGACGATAGCTGGCTGTCCCGGTGGTGCTGGGGTGACATCGAGCCGGACAAGCCTGGCGATTGGACGACAATCTCAGCTCCGTGGTCCACTCTTGCCTTTGCATGGTCGCGAAATGTCAGTCTGTGGCTTTCGATCTAATAGTGGGGGGGGTGACAATGTGTCAAAAGCGGCACATAGTTTCATAGACTAGACTAGTTTCATAAATATTTAATTGAGTCAGTGTCTAATGGTAGAGAATGCTAATCTGAGGTTGTATATTAATCTCTACATTATTTATTGATACTACAATAAAACCAGTATACTGTACCTTTTCCCCTCGAAGACAGGTGAAGGAATACAACAAGTTTTTGGAAGATTGGAATTATAAATATATGTTTATATATGATAGCATATATATAATTTACCCTACATTCATATTTATAGATTAGATTGTTACTTCATTATTATTTTATCCCTTCAGATTATAGTGATTTTCATATTGGTTGTTTTGATCTACATTCTCATTACTGTACAGTAAAAAATCAGACAAACTAAAGGAACTGAAAGGTCTTTTCAACATGATTGTGAAATTATAGACCTTCAATCAAAAAGAAGCAAGACAATCTCTCAAAAACTTGTTATTCCTCATATCGTGGATTGGGAGCATGGAGCTGGAACTCACCATGAAGTGGCCTCCACCGGGAATACGATGAGCATTATCCAGGGAACCCACCTTGGCTTGGGCTTTGTCTTTGAAGTCCAACTTCACGGTTTCTATACGGACGTGACCACCGCCTGGGGCGAAAAAATGAAAGCGAAAGAACAGAAAAAGCAGAACGAGTTCAGAAGCCGTACAGGCGTACACAATCAACATCAGCTGACGTCTCACAGTCACAACTATAAGGTCACTGGACAATATGGGGCGATTCTGTGGGAGTTCGGTGGGCCAATATAGCAGGTGTGAGGCTGGGTGATGATATTTGACCTGAAGTCCTGGGTTAACAATTGAACAGCATTCAATAGATTTGAGGTGAGAGATTTGTGCTGGCCAATTCCTCCACTTTTAACTCCTCTAATAATATGTTAGACTGTGAAATTTGCAATTTGTAAATATTGTGCAGCATTAGGAGGGCCCTGATTGGGCATTTTTAATAGGAAAATAATGCCCTTTGCTTCTGCTAACAGTCTGTAAAGTATTTTGAGGAGCTGCTAGAGTGGGAAGGGATTAAATAAGTTGTTATTGCCTGCATTCCTCATCAAATGTAAAAAGCTTAAACCCTGGAGAACACCCCAGTGCCCCGGTTTACTCAACATTATTTATATCCACAGTAGCCACGATGCTTTCCAACATCAATCAAGTCCAGATTTGTTCATCAGACTGGTGAAGCAGGATCCATCTCTCAATAGATTGCTCTAGCATAGTCCATTGCAAATAGTGGTGTGAGGCTTGTGTGCAGTTGCTCGGCCGTGGGAATCAATTTGACAACGCTCCTAACACAGAGTTTGTGTCGACGTTGCTTCCTGAGCCTTGATGGAACCCTGTAGTGAGGTATTCAACAGGATTTCATCAGGAAGGTGGGTGGGTAAAGCTTAACTGAAAGAGCTCGCATGCTCAGCAACCCCTCAATCAATAAGGGTCAGAAGACCAGAAAGAACCAGCAGATGGCACTGCAGAACCCAAAGAAGTCAGCAAATCAGGTAAAACACCAGGTATGCTGGAAAACATACAGGAAGTGATGAAATCATAAAATAATTAAGTAAAAAAACAGAGCAACACTACAAATCAAAATTGACTCTCGAAATCGCCTTTATTTGGTTGCACTCCACAATCCTGGCAAGTCTTATCCATAGACTGATCGATCAATCAATCATGCCTCATCATCTGGAGGAAATGTGCCATCTCTGGCTTGGATCAGCATTAGGGGCCGCCAGTAGCATTACAGTGATTTTAATGATAGCACAATGAAGTTCTTGCTCCCGGAGAGCCTTACGGTACGAGTTGTTCAGATCGTTAGCGCCGACTGTGGCGCTATTGTCCACTGATCCTCTTTACAGAATGCCTGCAAAACGTGAGGACATGCCATTCAAAGCATGGAAGGTCTTTTGATCTTATCACCATGTGTGCTGTTTCACATTCGCCCATATGAGGTAAAGACATACAGGAGACACATTAAGGGCCACCAGGAATCACAGCATGTCCTCATTTCGGCTGCCTGTAATTACATCCATATCAACTACCGGTACATCTCATCTGGGTTTTTTATTGTACAGATTAGTGCCAGATTTTTACATGAACTGCAAATTACATTATCCTTGTATTATCTTTGAAAAAAGTGAGAATTAAGACTGCATTTAGATTACATCGACAGTTTATAAGCTTTATTGCTCCTTTGAAACACCAAACAGAGGCCGAGAACATGTTCTCATCAGCTATTGCTACTTGTAGTTTTTGGTGGAGCTGCTTAGGCTAGCAGGCGGAGGTGGAGATTGCTGATCTTTCATTTTGTGGGCTGATTTGTTCCCGAGAAAGTTGCTCACACATTTGAGCTTGCGTGTTCACCTGGCTGAGATCCTATCACGATGCTGAGTCGGTTACTTTCAGAATACAGCGTTCGGTATGCTTTTACTTTGAAATCTAGACAACAAACGGCAACCAGATAAAGGTCAACTGTGTTTGTGACGGTGTGAAGACGTGACAGCTCATCCTTTCCACCTCTGGATGATGGTTATCATAATGTGCTTGGATTGTATGCAGGTAGACCGTTACCTGGCCGATGATGGATGTTGTCTAGAGAGCCGCACTTGGAAGTCACGTGGCTCAAGTCGATCTTCTTATTCTGTATCAGCACCTGGAAGAAACAAATTCAGGATAAGACAGGGTCAGAGTTCATAGCTGAATTCCCGCTGGCCTAAAATCATTTGCATACAAAAGATCCACAGAGCATCTTTTATAGAGGAAGACATAAGTTTGTCTGACTGTCGGGTATCATCGGAGAAATAAAGGCAAAAAAAATAAAGAAAAAGTACGAAAGCAGAACGCCAGCAGTCCAATAACAGCCATTGTGCTCTGCTGTGCAGAGACATGCTGGAGTTTGTTACAGAAACCAAACAAAGACTGAATTCAAGCTGCGGCTGCATCTTGAATTAAAAACGTTTTGGGCCAATTAAAAAAAAAAAAACTGTAAAAGAGCATAAAGATATGCTGGTAAGTGCCCAACCCTGGAGATCTGAAGGGGGAAACATAAAACACAGGGAGATGAGAGAGAGCACAGAGAGAAACCTTAGAACTTCTGATGCAGAACAGTGATCAAGAAAGGACACAACCTCTCTTTAGGTCACCCTTTTGTTTTGTCTTTTACTTTTTAACAAAACCAACAAGACTAAGATGGTGATGAATCGACGATTATGAACCACATTACAAACCACAACACTGTGAGAAGAGTTGCATAAACAGAGATGGGATGTGGTTTGTGTCGGCGTGGGTGAACGTCAGGCTGCAGGATGGCTCATCCCTCCAGAGATGTGAGATTATTGTGAGATTTTGTTTTGCTTCGGGGTCACACCCCAAAGTAAAATAAAAAGCAAGGAATTTTATATGCTGCAGTTTATCATTGTAAAGCTGCTAAAATGAACATTCCACACGTGTGTTTCTCTGAGAGAAATGCTGTTTCGTTTTTTAAATAAAATATTTTATTGCTTCATACTTCAGATGGCTGCAACCAGAGTTAATCAGCTGGGAGAAAAATGTTTCATGCAGCACGTATGACTCTTTATCTGTGTTGAGATTGTCTCAGTTCTGAAATGTGCGTCACCAAACACAAACACGCAAAAGCTTTTTTTGCATTAATCTTTTCAAGCTTCTTCGAGCTTGGCTCCACCAATAACAATAACATGTCTCAGAAAATAGAAGCAGTGTAGGAAAATGCCTTTTATTTTTAAACTGCCAGATTACCAGTGACTGATGTGGCCCGTTGACTCACCGAGGCTCACAAAAACAAAGAAAAATATTTTTTAGCAACCTTAATTAAAAAAAAAAGTCCAAACTACATATACGATCCTGAAAGCTCAAAAATGCTGCAGGAGACATTTGAGCCATATTGTTAAAAAAAAAGAAAGAAAGAAAAAAATCGCAAGACACAAACCACTACTGGTACATGGCGTCGATCAATACCAGTGGGTCACAATAATAAACTGGGATGTGAGGGAAGAAGAAAAAAAAGGAGAAACAGGGAAACAACGCTGACATCAACATGTACAGACAATGGATTTGCAGCACAAGACTCACGTTTCCACCTCCGGCTGAGTAGCCTCGCCTGTCCAAGGAGCCACACCTAGACTGAACATGGCTATAGTCCAGCTTAACACTGGAGATGAGAGCCTGCAGGAGCGGAGGTGAGGCATGAGGTGGGTGAGGACTTGGGCTTTTCTGCCATACTTGGAACAAGTGAAAGGCTTTAAATAGTTCAGAATATTCTCTCCGAAATGTCTGAATGTGCTCAGACACTAAAGTTGTTTTCACACCTGATCAAGTGGACTCGGTTCGATTGGGGAGCTGAAAGTCTGGTTTCGGTTCTGCTTTCACACTGATTTCTTATAGCGCACGGGACTTTCTGAGCAGCATCGCATGGTTGAAAGGGCCGCTCGTCGATTGGACAAAGTAGGAGGGAAAATCTCTCCCTCTCCCATGTTTGTTTTGGTTTGGAATGTGCCCTGTACTTCCTTTACCCTCGATGCACTGTGTATAGCGTTACTACGTACATTTGGTCCGGTGAGCTTTCACACCGCATACGAACCAAACCAGGTTTCACTTGCAAGCGAACCGAGACCCACATTTTCAGGCGGACCAGAGTTGGCTTGTTTGGTCCACACCAGAGTTTGGATGAGCTTTCACACCTGCCCAAACGAAGCGAACTATCAGAGGAAATGAACTCTGATCCGTTTAAAGCGGACCAAACTGCTCTGGTGTGAAAGCGACTTAAGAGTCAACCCAATGTTTCCCTTGTTGTTCTGGACAAACAATCAAGGGAAACGAGGGCTTTAAGCCAGCAAGCAAATAAGATTTATCTCACTGCATGAACTTTGACTCTTTACCGGTTGGTCTCTTCTAGTTTCTTCATAATATAACATCATATTAAAACAATGCTTTGTTTCAACTCTAAAACTGTTTGGAAATCCTCATCACAAGAAGAAGACTTCTCCAGAATATGCTCAGACTCCAGATGCAAGTCAAGAGCTGACTCATGGTTGTAAAATGTAAGTGTGATCGGCTGGTAAAGAGTTTTATGTAGCTGTGAAGAGAAAAGCAGGAGTGAAACAAGAGCAGCAATACAAATACATTTTACCCAGCAGCACAGTTAAAGCAATGGGGACTAGGCTGGATCGGAAAAACACACAAACACACACAAATTTAACACAATTTTGGACCACAGAACTTTAAAAAAGAGGAGAGACCACGAGTCGACTTATTTCTAAATGTGTTGAGATGCTACATACAACAAACAACAGGAAGATTCAGTTTTGAGTAAGAGGGAAGAGATTTTGGAGGGGGTTATTGAGCATGATTTTATTCTCTACTGATGTCATTTGTCTCTGAGTGAGCTGCATTGTGATGACGTTTTAGGGTTCAGAGAACAAAAGACAGAAAATAAAATATGGCTGAAATTTTTAAAAAAGGCACCTTACTTCGTTATC
The DNA here is from genome assembly GCF_040956055.1 of Brachionichthys hirsutus. Lineage (NCBI taxonomy): Eukaryota > Metazoa > Chordata > Actinopteri > Lophiiformes > Brachionichthyidae > Brachionichthys > Brachionichthys hirsutus. The sequence goes on along the minus strand of NW_027180672.1, from coordinate 31,460 downwards.
ATAATTATATCCAGTTTATGCTTTATCATTTGATCCTAATTGAAATAACATTCATGCTTTAGTCCTTCCTTTCCACAATGCAGTACCGCGAATCAGCGATGCAATTTATTTCACTTCAACTACATTACCATTTTATGATTTTTGTTTGTCTGTAAAGCATAAAACCAAATCTCTAACTATTTTTGAATCATGCAAAAAAAAACTTTTTAAAAACTGAAATGCGAGGCAGTGCAGGGGGAAGGGGCTTTAATAGGAACATTTAGCAATTTAGCAGCTTCAAAAATATCATGAGAACAACTCAGCAACAAGACACCCCCACTAAAGAATAAAAAGAAACAACCATTTACCCCCTCAAATTCAAACCGCAGGTGTGAGATGGACCTGCTGGACTTGAATGTTTGAGCACAGCAGGCATTTGCCAGCACATTGTTTCGGGAATCTGGCTCTCTAACCACGAGGCCACCTCGGTGCCAGATAGTTGGGCTATTTGAAGTTTTATGGTGGAAAAGGGTGGTTCAAATCAAAAGGGTGTTCAGTTTCTACTGGCTCTTCGTGTGTGAATAAAAATAAAAAAAACACTTTAATGACCAACTGCAATCCCAGAGACAAAATAAAGGAGTATCTAGCAAGGGACAAACTGAAGGGACTCCTACGACTAAGGACAAATATACTCGACCATCACGCTGCAGTATTCCAGACATGATGCAATCCTGCAGGATCAATCTGGAACTAAAATTAATTCCATAAACGAGACGAATCAGTCGATTGGGAAGGGAGCAGTCGCTGAGGGCTGAGAGTACATACATGACCTCCACGGGGAGAGGGCTTCAGATTATCCTTGGAGCTGTGTTTAGAGAGTACACGGCTGGTGTCGAACTTCTTGTTTAAAATATGAATCTATGGAGAAATGCAGAGACAGTCAGGGCCTCTTACATGTTGGATAGTGCTGTTCAGAAGACCACTGGGGGGGGGGGAAAGATATTTCAATATTTCAATGCAAATCTGTGAATTATCATTATAATAACTATTTTACTTACGTACATATATATCAATTGTATTCCAATATTAATAATTGGAACTGGTCAATAGCAAACTTATTTTATTTTTTATTACAATCAATTACTAAATTGATAGATCAGCAATTCAGCGTTGTCAATTTGATTTGTTCCCTGTTCCTTGCCTGTGTACCTCGTTTGAATTCTTTTCAGATGCATCAACTTTCATTTCATGAACACCTCTGTCAATTTTAAATGTAATATATAAAAAAAAGCATTTAATATTCAGATCTATATAAATAAATTAATGCTAAATGTTGAAAAGGATTTAAATGATTTCAGTAACACCCTCATGTCCAGGCCTTTTAAAACACATCTCTGAATGAACAGTGCTACGTGTACCAGGATGTCTTGGGTCCAGATCACACTGTGTGCCGCTGACAGACACAGAGCTACAGAAATGAGGCGCAGCACTGACTTCCAGATCCAAGACGCCCTGTGTTTGGCCTCTGTCAGGGATCTTCTGTCTTCAGGCTTCTATGAGGACAATCATTGGATAAGTCAGAGGCAGAGGCCTGCGATGGCCTACGGCCGCTTTGAAACTGAAACTACTTGGAGCGTGGCGCTATGGAGGACTACAGAAAGGTCAGGAGAGGGATAGTTTCCTTTCGTCTAATATAAAGTGTTACTTCCTCCTCACTGCGGTTGATAAATGCTGTCAGTCCTCAGCCAATAAGGGCTGATCAAATCCCTGAGGAATACTGAAAAACCAGGGGTAACTGAACATTAAAGCATGAACCTACAGGAAGCTACAGAAGTCATCCTTACATAGCGAATGTGGCAAGTCTGTAAAACATTTCTGTTCCCTGTTTGTCCTGCAGATGACAGGCGATGCAGGATTTTTTGGGATGACTAAACTGGGCAAGACATCACTGACGGCTTACAAGAGGTGACACGCGGCTGTCTGCACCCGTTTTGTTATAATGCTGACATTGCGTTTCCGATTCTCACGGAGCAGCGGATTTGTCGAACCGAGCGGCTGCAATCTCCCAAACATCCAGCTAATGTGGATTCTGTTCTGCAGCAGAAAACACAATTTGAAATGCAGATTTTAGCCAGCTGTAGTAATTTAATGGCCTCGGTTCACAGAGCTGAAGAATAACCAAGAGGAGGGGGGGGGGGGATGTCACCTAAAGAGACATCGGGTCACTTTCAGCAAATATGGTGAGAAAGCAAAAATCTGTAAAACAGATATTCTGGAATAAACCAAAACCAAAAACCAGTATGAAGCCGTTTTTTTTTTTCATTGGATGGTGAGAGAATATATATTCTGACCTGTCCTGCTTTCGGCTGGTACTTGATGTTTTCTGTCGAACCAATCTTGGACCTGATATTCTTAAAGTCTGGCAGTGGCTGGTTGATGATGCGGAGCTGCTTGGGCGTCGTTGCAGGCGACTTGGGCGGGGTGCGGACCACGGCCACCTTCCTCTCCTGGGACATCAGACTGAGGGAGCGTGGGGTTCCGGGAGTCCTTGAGGAGGATGAGTAGCTGGGCGGGGTTCCTGGGGTGATGGCTGTGGATCCGGGGGTGAGGGGGGTGGAGTGCCCACTGCGAGCCGAACGGGAACGCACTGATTCTATAACTGGTGGGAAGGACAGGAAAGGTGATGACTGGAGATAATGGTAAAGAGGTGCTATATTTTAAAGTCCTGTGATTTTATTGTTGTGGAAAATATTTGAAATTATATTTTAAATGAGGAACAAGAATGAAGGTAACAATCTTATAATGCAGAACCCCCATTGCCGGTAACGATTGCAGCTAAATCCTGATTATGTGGTTGAGCAAAAATGAAAGTATGACTTTGATGAGGATTTTGACTTTTAACAGTCACTTTTCAGACGATAAGATGTTTTGTAACAGCAGCTTTACAGACACAGAGCATTTCTTGACAGTGAAGCCTACATCAAATCTCCAATACAGCAGTCTAAAATAAATTGTTCTCTCTATCTTGATGACAGAAGAATAAAAACTACCCGCTACCTGTCATACTGGGGGCTCGTCCTGTCCTGTGTTCTGCCCTCATTTCTGCAGGAAATGCTGTGGAGGGTCAAGCAGGAAGCGCTTCAGACTCAGTTAGAGAAATGATATTATTATACTGTATGTCTAGGACTAAATGCATTTCTAGGATATTTGCAACACAACAATTACATAAAGAACACACAAAAAACCAATTCAACACAAAATCAAACAGGATTAAATACATTTCTAAGCAGTATTCTGAATTCATCCATACTTGCATTGATCGATTTGCTATGGTTCACATTCTGCATCTTGTGGAGTTAGAATTGGTGGAATTATTCTTTTTCAGCAAAAATGTATCCTGTGAAATGTCCCGAAGAGGAGCACAATGTCTCACCTTTACCAGTCATCAGCTGTGCTATACAAGCTGGTTTGAGCTGTTACAAGCGTCCAAATCGGAAGGAGCATACATACAAAAACATTCAAGATTATCTCTGAAATATTTTTGCAATAATTGTCTTTCGAAATGTATGTTAAATTGTCAGATTTTGTGTTATTTATGTTTTACCCAGCATCCAATTTAATTTTATCTTTTGACTAGGTTTTTTTTTTTGTCATCTAAATACCAATACTATGTGCTGTCAGGCGATTAAAGGAGCTGAAGCCTACATGTGGGTCTACGAGGTGCTGTGGACCCAGAGCTAGTGATGGAGGTGGAGCTCTCCTCCTGGTCGTGGTATCCACGGCGACTAAGTATAGCAGCATGTCGTGGGAGTGAGGTCCTCTTGTCAGGGCTGCATGACCCTCCGTCCTGTTGTGAAGCATACACCAGAGACAAGACGTATATCCATGTAAGAAACAACATGTATGACTTAATGTTCTCTGCGTAGCTCCTGCAGCTACAGGGCTCATCTAGCCATCACCTTGCCTATCAGAGAGCCTTGCAGCTCTACTGAGGATGACCAATCTGCATTTACTGAGGCAGCCATTCTACATGTGGAGGTGGCGTCAGTGGGAAATGATGGGCATGGCACTGAAATGGCACAACGTGAGGCCAGCTGGATGCGTCACATGCCACCAAAATAAAACATGCGAGGTGGCAATAACAAGGCCTTGAGGCAAACAAATGAGATGGAGAATATGGATCGGCAATTAATTTCAATGGACCTAAAGTGAACGAACACATTTAAGACATGGAAAAAACATATATATATATTTTGCAAACTATTAACGGTTATTCACATGATGGAGGCATTGAGTGGAGTCGTAAGGTGACTAAACACCCACTCTGTTCAAAAACCTTGAAGTGGAAATATGTTGTCTGGCCATACGTAAGGGAACAAAGGCAAACACTTAAAAATAACAACTATGTACATTTTATATCTATATTCTTTTTTTTCTTAAAATGAATTCACAAAAGCAAACAGTCAGGCTGTTTCTCGGTAATACCTTCATATGGCATTTCTCTCGAAGTGATTGATTCTGTTACCGTTCAGTCATTCCATCATTGGCCCGGTGGCGTATACTCACTGATGCTCTGTGGTGAGACTGTCTGGCAACACTGAGAGGTTGGCGACCATCTGTTTGGGTCTCTGAGAGACAAGCACAGAAATAAAGCGATGTTGGAACAGGCAGCACAGATCCCTTAACCTTCATATAAAGAGAGCGAAGTCAAAACCTTTTAAATGCTCTACAGAAATTAAAATATACAACTTCCTATTCTTAAACCTGGCATGGCAAGTTGTATAACAAATCCAAAGTTCTATATTGTCAGGTTGTTGCCCCCCCCCTCTCGTGAGATTTCTTCTGCAAAGATTTGGCATGATAACACAGAGAATAGGGGATTTTTCTATTATCTAAGACAACGCTCATGGGAAATAATAATCTAATTGGGGCAATGCGGCTCTCGACTGGGCCATTCATCATCAGTGACACAGAATTCAGTTCAGGGGACAATCAAGTGCAAACTGCTTCTGGGACATACCAACATTACATTACCAGGTACATATGACATAACCACTACCCTTACTAGTTGCCTGGCAACCATAGGCTGAGAAAAGCCTCAGTAAATGTGTCATACATAAAAAGACCAGAGATAGTAGGAATGTTCCGCTTTTTTTTTCACAACAAAGAGCTCATTACTTTACAATATTTGGTGTAGGAGCCAAAATGTAAATGTGTGTGATTTTTATGTTACTGTAAGGGGGTGTGGTTTCACGTTAATACGTTGGCTGGATGGTGGGATTCAGACGAAATGGGTAAATACAGCTCCAATATTTTCCATTGACTGTGGCTCTTGTGTCCCGATTGGAAGGCCTTTGTTTAAATAAACCACACATAACACATTTAGACCAGTGATACTGAAATGTAGTTCAAAGACGAATCACAAACTTTCAATCGCAGGAGTTCGGTTAAAATGAAAAGGAAATGACCAAAGAAGATGCACAAACAAATCAAGTCAAATGAAAAACATGAAGCAGTCACTTTTTATTGTGATCATGGACATCCAGATGCACACACACACATGTAAACAAACAAACAAATAAACAACAAAAGCCAACAGCGGAAATAAGATGTGACGGGAACTAGATTTATGGTGGCTCTCCTGCAGGAAAACCACCAAATGTTTAAAAGGCCAAGGCGATGCGTCACCTGTGGGTCTCCTTCTAGGACAGGAGTGGTGCATGATGGGGCGTGTGTGGCGGGCTGCTGGTTTCATCACAGTCCTCTTAGCTGGGGAGTGAGTCTCTATTTTCCTGGTAAACTCAGTCTTCCTTATCAGAGCTACATTGTCAGAAGAAACAAGAGCAGTGGCAAAAATAAAAATAAAAAATAGAGAAAAAAAAATCTGTTACAAAATACCGAGCTCTGGAAGAGAAATGTTGTCTGTTGAAAACAACTGAAATTCAAATCAGTCATTTTGTCATTTAGAAACACTTAAATATAAACTACAAATTAACAGAGGCTGTTTTAACACTGAACTAAGAGGAGACACACAGTTCCTGAACTCAATGTGTCAGTTCAGTTCAGCTCTAGGGTGTAAGATATCAATCTTAGTTATAGAAATAATCACTTAACTATGTCATTTCAAGAAATGAAACCAAAAGCTAAATGGCCAGAACCTTTTTTCTTCTTGATATCCTCTCTGGGGAGGTAGACGGGTTCTTTGCGGGCCGGTTTGCGTTCCGGTGTGGACATTCTGCCTTTAGGTCGTCCTCCCTTTGCCTTTGGTTTCTCTGTCTTCTTCTGCTGCGTCTGCTTGTTCGGGAGCGTAGCGGGCTTTCTGGATGGGGTGGGACATTTGGGCAAGGGCTCGATCTGCTCTGTTGCCATACTCTTATCGTCATCTGCAACGGCGCAAGAAAGTACATGTGAAAAGAGACGAATTGAAACGTGTTCATTTGAAGTAGAAGAGCGAATGAAAAGCAAACGATCTTACCTTGCGTGTCAATCCAGGAGCTGTCCAGGACGGAGTCATCCATCGTGGTTTCGTCTCTGTCGTAGCTGTTTGTTGGTTCCTCTGTTTCTACCATTCTAATCTCTTCTTTCTCAGGGGAGCCATGGGTTTCAGGAACATCGCCCACCTCCTCTAGACTGGCAGCCTCCATATCTGCTTCTTGGGCCAACTCCACAGAATCCTCCTCTTCCTCGTTCTGGGAAGCAACACGGAGGGTTTCAGCCTCGGGTGGGGCAGAGAAACGGACGCTGTGGCCCGGTTCTTCGGCTTCGTCGATCGTCTGCACCACAGTGATGAAGTCGTCCTCAACGGTCACCACTGATTCGATGGCAGCACAAGTCTCGGCGATCTCTTTTGCGCTCACTTCCTCGCCTTCCTCTTGCTCCTTCTTGGCCTCCGCCGGTTTTTCAGTTTCTTTTTCTACAGCCTTTATGGCTAAATTGTCTATATCTGGATATGCTGGTTTATCTTCCTTCTCTTTTAGGTCCTTCTCTGTCTTCTCTTTTAGTTCAAACTCTTCCTTTTCTTTTAGTTCCAGCTCTTCCTTCTCTTTTAGTTCAAACTCTTCCTTTTCTTTTAGTTCCAGCTCTTCCTTCTCTTTTAGTTCAAACTCTTCCTTCTCTTTTAGTTCAAACTCTTCCTTCTCTTTTACTTCAAACTCTTCCTTCTCTTTTAGTTCAAACTCTTCCTTCTCTTTTAGTTCCAGCTCTTCCTTCTCTTTTAGTTCCAGCTCTTCCTTCTCTTTCTCCTTGTCTTTTAACTCCCGTTCTATCTTTTCCTTCTCTTCCTGTTCTTTCAACTCTTTCTCTATTCTTACTTGTTCCTCTTTTTCTTTCTCTCTCTCCTCCTGCTCCATCTTTTCCCTGTCCTCTCTTTCTTTCTTCTCCTTGTCTTGTTTCTCCCTTCTCTCTCTCTCCATCTTTTCTCTCATTGCCTGCTCATTCTGTTCTTTCTCCCTTTCTTTCTCTTCCCTCGCTATCCTCTCAGCCTCTTCTCTCTCTTTGTCTTCCGTCTCTTTCTTTTCCCTCTCCTCTTTCTCCTTCAATTCCCTTTCCTTCCTCTCTGACGCTTCTTTCTCTTCTTTCATTTGCGCCTCGACTACTTCCTTCTCCTGTGCTTCCCTCGTTTTTCTTTCTGACTCCTCTTTCTCGTCTTTGTTTATTCCTAACACCGGCGAGAGTGTTCTTTTGGGAGAGCCATAAACTTCTCTTTGTTTGAGTTTGGAAGGGGACAGTACTGGCGAAAGCAGCTTGTCATCGTCAATGTTACTCTCCACCGATGACGCAGACGACGTTTTGAAAGGCCTGGAGATTTTGTCCTTGGCCATGCCAGTCAGCTGGTACACATCTTCAGCGTCCACCTCTTCGTAGGCCTCCTGGTGGACGAGTTTGACCTTCTCTCGAAGCTCCTGCAGTTCTCGTTCCTCCTCCACACTGAGAGGCCGGTCCTCCATCTCCAGTTTACGGATCTGCCTTTCGTAGTCCGCTATCTCCGTCTCTGACACTGAGCCTTCGCCGCTGGCTTGTCGCTCAGACTCGCTCTCCAGCCTTCCGCCTTCTTCCAGTGTCACAGTGACCGTTGGTGTCACAAATGACTCACTCGGCGGAGCGAGGGATTTCTCATTGGCAGTTTTATTGATGGGATCCACAGAAACAGCTTCTTCTTCTGCAGAGCCTCGTCTCTCCGAGCACTTCTGGTCTTCCTCTTCCGAGACATCGGTAACTCCCGATGGCTGGCTCTCCACAGACGTATTTCGGACTGCTAGTATCCTTGCCTGCTCAGCCACTTTCTCCTCCAGGACCGAGGGAGTGAAACCCTGTGCAGACATGTCTGTGGGGCTGAAAACATCGGCAGGGGAGGGCATGGGTCCTGAATATTCGCTGAAGACACAATATCCCATCTCTTCCACCTGGCTATCTCTCGTTGTGGGACTCTGTTCCCCTAAAACGAGCCTACCCAGCAACTCATCAGTGAAGGCAGAAGCATCTGCTTGAAATGATTTTCTTCTTGTGACCTCTGAATCATTGTTATCTGATGCGAGTCTAGAACGGCTGCCGGCGAGATCCAGCATCTCGGGCAAATCTTGAGCCATCACCGTGCCGTTTTTGTAGGTGTTCTTGAGGCGCTGTGGTGATTCTGGTGAATCCGGTTCAGGGGGGCTGGGCTCTGACGCTGGTTCGATTGTCCTTGGAGGCGATGAAGAATCGGAGGTAACAGAAGCGGCAGTCTCCAAAATCAGGGGAGGGAAAGATGTAGGCTTATCCACGGAGGGTGTAGTGACTGGGAGGGAGTCTGCTGACTCGTCTAGACTTCCGCGAGCAAATGGCATGATGTCTGTAGCGAGTGGAGAGAAGTTGCTTGGTCTACCTTGGCCACTTTGATCCCTTGCTCCAATGGTAATGTTAAGGGAATAACTCCTCTGCTCTAAGGCTAATTTACCAGGAGAAAGCCGGCATTCATTACTCCTGTCAGGGACTGTGAACACTCTGTTGTCTCCTGACGTTTTTTTTACCACTTCATCGTCCTCTGTGTCTTCCACCTGCGATTCCGAGTCACCTGTTCTTTTCGCCTCACTGGCTCTGCTGAGTTCATAATAGCCTTCGCCCTTAGACTGCGGAGTCTCATCAATTCCCACCGCTGATGTTTCAAAATATGCTGACATGCCAGATCTGTCTCTCGCATCCTTTGAGCCGTCTCCTCCTTGATCTTTGTTTGCCATTGATGAGAAATCACTCGGAGAACTGATGCTGCTGAACTCTACCACCTCCACCGACGGCTGTTTCTCCGACACTGTGATTGGTTCACCGTATGCAGGCTGGAGTGTGATGGATTTAGAAGATTTTTTGGCTTGATTTTGAACATTTGGAGGTACAAAGGATGGCTTATCCATGGTGGGACTCTCTGGGACAACTCGTTCACCAGCGAAAAACTCCTCTGGGCGTTTCTCCAATCCGATGCTGTCTGGACTCATGGAACCGCTTTTCTCACTCGTCTGCTTGTCTGAGTCCATCTTCAAAGCTGAAAAGACATCTTTAAGTTGGCTGTTTTTAATCATCATATGGTTATCTAATGGTTTTGGCATGCTGCACATTAGATATTTATCAAGCAAAGAACTGGGAAAGCCTTTTTTTGTACAGAAATAGCCAAAGCTCTCTGTAACTTACAGCACAATGACACGGCCATCGGTGAAGAACAACGGCAAGGATTATGGAGTCCACCAAGTCACAGATGGGTAGGGAAATGGCATGGCATGTGACGGAACCGGCATGAGGTAACTTTGACGCTGATGCATGAGAAACAAGCAATAGTATCTGGGATGGGTATATCCATGCAACTCCAGTAAAACATTAGACACACACAAAATAAATATTTCTGTCATTCTCTGTTATGGATTCTTATGAGAATTTGACCAGTTCAAATATATTGTCGTCACAAAGTTTCATTAATTTGGGCTGTTAGTAATGACTTCCATATGTCAATCAATGGGCAAAAAAGTAATAGATCAAACATGGAAGTGCCTTGCAGATGAATGACAGAGAAATGGCGAGCATACGGTATAAATAACAATTGAACTGCTATATCACACAGTCAACACAAATATCCTGCAACGTCTGAGGAAACCGGCACGCCATCGCCAGCCATGTGCAAACACAGGACGGAACCTAGAAGCCTCTCGCTGATGAAGAATCACAGTTGTACTTTCAGCAACACTTTCACTTCATCACATCAATACAAAACAGGCGGCCCAAAAACCACAGCTTCACAAAAAAGAAAAGAAGAAGACACAAGCGTAAATATAGCACACGGTAAATCCAGATTAAGTTAAAAGAATGTAGCACTTTTCACCGACAAGCCTGTGTTGCCTTGCAGCCACAGCAGTGCGCAGCATTCGGATTGCTTGCAATTCAAACCTGAATTCTACATTCTACTTGAAAACATTTGGCATTCCTATACAATGATGCGGGAGCATGCAGGCAGGGAGAGCAGAGGGCAGGACACACCTGTCACAACACCCTCTGCTTCTTCCTCCTCTCTGTCCATAGAGCTCTCTGCAGCAGAGCAAGCTGCTTCAGTCGGCCTTAGGTCTAGGTCCCGGCCTTCGTCTACGGACTCTGCCTGTTCTAAGGGCTCAGCTTTGGGGCTGTCCAGCTCAGGCTCTTCCCCGCTCCACTGATGCTCATCAAGAGCTGTCTCGGACTCTGCTGCCTCTGTACTCTCCTCCTCCTCTTCCTCCTCCTCTTCCACCTCTTCCTCGCATTCAGCTGTAAGAGTTTCCATTGTCTCTTCTTCTCAAAAAATAGGGTGAGAGGGGGACACATTAAGACTACAGGCAACACAGACTTGTGTGAGGACACAACTTGTGATAGGACACTTTCAGCTCTGGAAAAAAGATGACAAAATCTATGTATATTCACATATATAACTGCATTACACATACAGTGCATGTGTGTTCCTGTTTCTACTTTGATACTTTGTGTATTCACTATGTAAGTGCAGTATACATATATTTTTCATATGACAGACATAACACATTTTTATTTGTACCTTTTTTATTCCATATATATATGTATATATATATAACCATCTTAGATGACTGGTTGAAGTAATATGGAAGCCTAAATTAAGTTGTATAACACTTCTTATATCTCTGGGTCTTTAGAAAATGTGGCCAGGACTGCATTTCAGTCCTGCAAAAAGCTCCTTGGTTTCTTTACATTACACAGACTGTATTTCTAACTGTGTTATGGGCATTGTGGGTGTGGGAAACGTGCCACTTCACTGCTGCTGTGTGTCAATTTAAATTTTTGCATAGATTATACAAGTTCTGTTCATGTGACACAGCTTTGGGCCAAAAAACATGCAAGTTGCCTGTTATTTTCTCTGCCAGTGATTTCCCATTGTAACTGTTATTTCCTACTGGAGGTTCACCCTTCTTTAGTAAATCTGAAATAGCATGTGTTCAGCAGCAACCTCTGTGACTTTCTAAATTGCTTTTTATGTGATGCACCTGTAGGCCAATCAATGGATTACTGTGGACTCTTACAAAAAAGAAGAAGAAGATGCACACACATTTAGCCCGTTAAACATTTCAAACCACTTTGAGTACCTTCACCTCGATTTTCTTTAAGCCTATGTCGGTCAGATTTTTTTCCACTTTTCTTTGTTTAGTTTCCTTCCATGAGCACCAATCAATTTAGGGACGGGAGTAGCACTCCATTTTCACACTGCATTAAGATTGACCATCATATATAGTCACTTAGAGTCATCAATTGAGCATAATCAATTATATTAGCTGTGTCAGTCTAAATATGGACAGACTGTTGCTTTGGGAAAGGGCAGTGGTATAATCTACGATCCTATCCACTGCCATGCATCCCAGATAAGTTATTTCGACGAATGGCTGGTGTAGAAGGCTGTTTTCTTTTTGTTAAGCCTAAAGGCATATGAAGCGAGATTGGAATTTATTTATTTTTTTAAGATTCAATATTCATATTTCTACAAACAAAAGTAAAGGTTGCATGTAAGTGCTTGTGAGCATATTCGGCTGAAGGTCCTTCTTGTTGCCACAGTGAGTGCGTGCCTAAAGGAGGGGGTTTGGCATGGCGAGGGTTCATTTTGAAGAAGGAACAAAAGCACATCTCTCAGAAATGACAATCACGTAAGCAATTTGGACTTAAAACGGAAGTAAGCCTTGGTGGCACAATATGGTGTTACTGGTGAGAAGTGTGATGTTTTACGTCCACTTTGTGAATCACAATGAAAATCTTAGGCTGTTTTAGAAACATCGCTGCAACGTAAAGGACTTCATAGCATGACAATGACACAAACTCAAGAAAAAAAGAAAGAAAAGATGGCGAGCTGACAAACACGACAAGGACACAAACAAACTGACGGACGGAGAGACGGAAGGACGGAGGTAGGGAGGAATGAAGGAAGAAGGTCAAATCACAGAAGAAGGAGAGGAGGACATCTGTGTTAAAAAGTGACAGGAGTGAGACAGCGTAAGAGAGAGAGAGAGAGGGGGGATGGATAGGGGGAAATGGCAAAGAGGAACCATGCGCGGTTCACCTTCAATCTGTCTAAAGGTCACAGCCTGCCCTGTGGGACGAGAGCCCGAGTGCGTCCACTCTGGGCTGAACAATGGGTGCTCATAGTACTCCTCGTCGGAGTGGTAGGGGTCGTCCTCGGGCACGGAAACTGAGATGGAGGGGGCGAGGAACTTGCACCTCTCCCGAGAATTTTGGAAGCGGCGGAGAGGCCCCGCCTCCTCCTCCTCCCCTACATCTACGAACAAGACAGACACAAGGAGAAGAACTGCAGGGAAATCTGGACACAGACTAAAAGTGAGAGTGAAGAGGAGGACAAGGGTAAAGGGGAAAAATAATATAAGAAAATGGAGAACATTTCAAAGAATGCTCATCTTAATGATGATTTACTGGATAATAATGTATATTCAGTGCCATTAATAGAACAGGGTTTAGCAATTTGGGAAAATAAAACTATTTTTTTTTTGTGAAAGCAGGGTGTCCTAATCTTAGTATTTTCACAGACTGTTTTAAAAAAAATACTAACTTTGGTTCTCAATTGGAATTTATAAGACATTATTTGGTTTAATTGAACTGCGGTCAACAAATTACTAGAAAATTATCATCATGTTCTGTACTAGAAATAACAAAAAAAAGATCAGCATTTTTTGCAGTGAAACAGTAGATAAAAACACAAAAACATTAAGGTCAACAAAAATAGAGAGAGCGAAACATACAACACACAAGACAGTGACATGAAGACCGTGGCAAGTCACGGAAAGGTAACAAAACTTTAGGCCAACCAGAACCTGAGACAAACAAATTAGTAAATTAGTGCATCATTTGAGGAAAGCATCAATAAAAAAAAACAGCTTTGCCAATTACACCCACATAAAACACACACAACACAAAACGTATTTTAACAGCTCTATGTCAGTCCCTTGGATCCAATGAGAAACACCACATAGATAAATGAGCCTTTTTACGTCTTCTACTCTACAGTATATCAACAGACCTACACGTTTGAGTTTGATACATGGCTGGCCAAGCTGCAGACTCAACTCAGGAAACGTAATAAAGACCAAGCTAACTAATGCTAACTGTGTCTCTTCGTTGCTCAAACTAAAACTTAATAATAAACTTAGAAATAAACCAAACTGTGTCATGGTGTTACAATACTGTAAAAAAAAATCAGCATATAAAAAACACAAATGGGTGTTTACTTATTATTTTAGTCATGTATAGGTTCAGGCAGCTAACTAGTTTCAGAACAAACTTCTTTTGCATCAGCTTAAGGGCAGCTACATATTTCAGTAATGCTGCGACCACGGTGAAAGAAATACAGAAACAGACGGACAAGCAGACATGTGGGACAAGAAAACTCAGACACACACACACAACCAGGGACACAACTTAAAAAGAGACAAATAACACAAAGCTTGGAAGGTTGACTAAATTGGCTGTCATATTAGTGTGTGGGAAGACAGTGAGTTTTGGAGGTTAGACGAGAAAATGGAAGGAGATGATAAAAAAAAAAGAGTGCACTCATAATAAAGTGGCCATGCATGAGAGTGTTTTGTGTTTCTTGTAGAGATAAATAGAATGGAGGTACGGGTTGTATCCATCGAGATTGTATAATGAAGTGAAGGACGAAGGGTTTTAAACAAACTTATGTCTGACAAATGGAGACCATGTTCCCTGCTTTCAGCAATTCTGATGTGCACGTTTCTTGAATGATCGCCAATGTGTGGTTTGTCCCCCTGTGGGTGGGGCCTGTCCTGGAATGGGAATTAAAGGATACACCCAGAGCCAAGCCACATCAGTACCCCCAATAGGGTGGCAATCCCAAAACCCCTGCATGGCTTGAGTCATGGAAGAGAAGGGATCTGCACTCCCTTCCAAAAGAGACGTGCTCCCTGAAACGTGTATATTTCATGGCCTACCTTGTTCCAGAGGGCCAAAGTGTTCCGCAGCAGGCGATGGGGGAGGAGAAGGAGGCAGATTTGTGGTGTCTTCAACTACAAAGCATGATGGGAGGAAAAAAATATTTACTGCCATATAAATTACATCGTAAAAGAAACTAAACACTTAATAAACCATTCTGTTTATAAAATATATTATGAACATCAACACACTTAGCTGAAGCTGTATTAGAACAACCCACCTTCTGCGACCCTTCCATGCCATCATCTACCATTTACTTGCATATGAAACTTGAAAGCCCTTTTTATTGCCCTCTAATACAATGGTGGTCACTTTTAGGATTTCTTTTTTAATTTATTCCAGGTATTCTTTTTTCTGTTCCATGCATTAGTCACAATATAACTTCAATCTATGTAGATTACATGCCAGTTGCAGCTCAACTTCAAGCAGCACTACGCCAACGAGCAATAATTTCCACCACAGAACAAGTGTGCCCCGTGTGCCCGTGTGGGAGGGGCTTACCTGATGGCAACCTTTGATTCTCCTGTTCTCCCTTCAGCACAGCCACTGCCTCTGCTGTCACTTCCTGCACAATCCGTGCTGACACTTGCTCTGAACACACACACACACAAGGTTAATCACATTGGTTAGAATTCCCCTTACTGTTCCTCTATTCATTCGAGGTGGCGGACTCGTACCATCCCAGATGCCACTCAAATGCATTAACTTTCCAAAATTCAGGATCAAATTACATTTTTTGCAGCGGTGAGGCGATAGGAGATTTACAGTCTCCACGACAACACTAGCTTCATATTTATGAAAGAAGCTGCCTTTGCTGTCTGGATGTCTGACACTGGTGGGTGGCGGAGAATAAATGAGAACAATACGGCAGGAAAAGCTTTTAAGATGATGGCTACTAAGAGCAAGGAGTAATATTAAAGTAAATCTGTGATATCAGAGTTTTTGTCTGTATGATGTCGATGCTTGTGCCTCATTGGGTCACGAAAACAAGCCTCTAATCCATGAGTGAATGCATGTTTGTGCAGAACAAAACAGTTAATAAATAAAAATGGCATACAACATGTGGAAAAACATGGATGATTTCTGGGTCGGAATGTTGCTGTTGACTTTTCCCAAGTAGTGCCATTTAACTTTAATTTGAATTAAAAGAAGGCTACTACAGTAGATATCACTTAAAATCATACCAAGTGCCACGGTTCAAGAGGGAAAGTATCTATTTTTGGTGCACTGCCCCTTAAACTAATAGATTTCTGCTAGTCTGAGTCTATGAATTGGTTGAAATATTGGCAGGCGTGCAGAGGGAGCTGCAGCGTGCTTATCAAACCGGCCTTTATTTGCATAGTAATAGTGCTAATGTGGATTTGGGAGACAGTTTCATGGCTTTTACTGCTGCTGTTTTAGGACCGTTCTCTATCCAACTCTCTGTCGCCCACTCATCAGCACAAACAAGCGAGCAGGCATACACATAAAACGTTACATGCGCACACACACTGTTCTCCCAGGAACACTTAAGCAGCCCACCCTCCAAATCAAAGCAGCCATTTCCAATTTCCAATGGGAAAATGAAATAACCAAGTGCCCGGCAGAGAAAATGGAGCCGACAACGTTACCAGTGCCAAATACAATCAACGGCTGTTAAATCAAACAACAGAAAACGGCCCCTAGATATAAGTCCTGGAATCAAAGAGCCCTGCTGATGCGTTTGAGAAGCTGTCCTCCAAAAACTGCCCTCCTCTGCAATGGGCATAACACTTTGATTCGCAACAGTTTTTGGGATCAAGTTCAGGTGGAGTCCCAACACCATCCAACAACAAACGTCTAAGTCTAAACATGCATAGTGATGATTCCTTTATTTTAGGATGTGAGTCTCCCACCCAATGCACACAGGGTTAAAGAAGAAAAGCTGCGTTTGGTGGTGGGTGAGGCAAGAAGATCCAAGTTAAAGGGGAGAAAATCTTCTTCCTGAATTTAGAATATATCTCAATGGGCATGAATAAATCACTTTATCATTAGATGTAAGATAAATACATTTGAAAAAGGTAAATAGTTTATATAAATACATTTTGAATGCACTAATCTGTATATTAAAGCCAACTCTTCAAGTTGTGTGTTAAATGTTCCCCAGATAAAATATTAGAATTCAATCTGTAAAATCATGCATAATATACGGGCCGACTTATGACCAAGTCAGTTTATGATAAAACTCTCGGAACTAATTGTGATCGTAAGTCGACGCCCCCCCCCCCTGTACTGTGCCCAAACACGACATCGGAAATTGAGTACAAAAGGCCTTCACAGTCACCGTTTCTTACTTATACATCTGGAAATAACCAACCACAGCACGACAGGCAACAGGAGTGAACATCCAGAATATGTCCACGCTCACACACAGTCTCCAGGCTTGCTGGGAAACTCATCTGTTCACTTCATTTGGACTAAAGTCTTTTCCCCTTTCCAGTTTGAGTATGAAGAATGAAAACACCTTCTAGTTTCGTTGTTTTCTGGCTATGGCGAGAAGGTTCACCAGATCTGATAAACTAAACTCATCCCATGAGAATACATTTTATGGAGTTGAATATTACATTTACATTTTTTGATTTTAAGTCAGTCTGTTTTCTTTCTCTTTTTTTCATTTTTCATTTTCAGATTTGAATTAATCTACTTTCTTTTTTTCTCTCTCTCTCTCTCTGGGACACACATATCATCAAAGTCGCCGACCTATTATTTCTTCCAGGCTACCCTCCCATCGCCGGCGAGAACTGACCCTGCTGGTCTCACCATCATTCTGATCGTGATGTCGACTGACAGAGCAGCCTGACTTTCAACTGCAATCCCAAGAGAAAACACACATGCATGAAGCGCTGCACTAATCTCCCATAACAATATCACACACACACACACACACGTAGCGATTTAAAGCATGTGTTACCTGATTTAAGGGCAGACTAAAGCTGAGAGCGGCCCCTCGGTGGAAAGACAAATGAATGGAAGCTCAGAGTCAACGCAGCCCGACACACTCGCTCACAAACAGCGGTACTGAGGGGGGCACAGGGAGAGCAGGGGTAGCGACTGTCAGGATAGCAGCCGGCAACGCAAAATGTGTACGGCAAGGGGTTGCCATAGTAACAAACTGATGGATCACTGGTTTCTCCCTCGGTAGAATTTAGATTCTAGTAACATGCCATCGCTGTCTGCAGCTTCCAGTATAACGGAAATAATGCTGGGACATGGCTGCTGAACATTAAAACCAATGTTCTGCTGAAATGTAACAGAATTCAGAGTCAATGCAACAAAGCCGCTGTTCATGCTGACTGAACAAAAATATATCAGAACCTTAAAATCGTTTAGCATGTCTTGTCTCCTAACCTAACACACGCACAGGAGATCCATGCATTACCACTAAATGTTGCAAAAGTCTCTGGAACCAACGAGCAATGGAGTCATGCGTTCCACACCAGGACCAGCTGTTAGCACAATGCTAACGATATCCCTGATACAACACAGAGGGAGCTCCTCAACCAACCTCACTGCACTCAGTATAAGAACTTTTTACATTAATTTACTTTAATCTCCTTCAGTTTTGTGTGGTAGTGTGGCCGAGTGGTCTAAGGCGCTGGATTTAGGCTCCAGTCATTTCAATGGCGTGGGTTCAAATCCCACCGCTACCAGCGTGTATGTCTTTATTGAGATGTCAGCCGTCCAGGTGAAAAGCAAAACTTGGTTTGCTCCAAATGATTTTTATTTTATTTTATTGAGGACAGCACAGTGGTATCATGGTTAGCTCTGTCTCCTCACAGCAAGAAGGTAACAGGTTCGAATCCTATCTGTGCTGGGTTTGAATGTTCTCTGTGTGGCCCCATGAGGTGCTGGTTTCACGGGGCCACACAGGTCCGCGGTGTAGCCGCCTCACGCCGGTAGCAAGCTGGGAAGCACAAAAGCAGCTGTCGATGAGACGATCGTCTCATCTACAAGAAAAAGGATGGATAGAACTCGTTTTTCTTTTGCCCTTCCAGCATAGTTGGCTGACTTTTCCAACTTTAATCACTAAGAAATGTCAAAAGGGCAATTTCATGCTTCAGTAGGCTCTTGTTGTGTCAGAGGCGCTTTCCAGGGCGAGCGAGGGCTCGCTGAGTGTCAGCATCAGCCCTTCTGTCATGCTTCTGTCTTGGTCACTGTGCCCATGATTTAGCTTGACTCTGGAGAGATGCCAACGGATGCTGACAAGGTGCTCAGCAGACCAAAACAGCTTTGGTTATACATTTGTGATATATGCTAATAATGGCCCAGAGGAACACAGCAAGCCTTAAAAGTTGCTAATTATTTCAGACTAAAATGTATCCCCTCATTTTAATGAGAGAGCAGTTCACTGAAGAGCTCTGGTTGCATGCCTAGGGGCCATGCTGGAGCTGTAGAATCCAATATGTCCACATCTTCTTCTGGCTGAAAATACGTTTTGTTGGACCACAGTGACCTTGACCTTTGACCACCAAATTCTAATCTGTTCATACTTCTGGCAAATTGGAATCAATTCCTTTGAGAGCCTTAATGAGATACCACGAATGGCAGAATGAATGAATGTGTTTGTGAAATGTGAAATGTGTTTCTGCTGTTTACTGACTGCATTAGTTTTGCAAAAACCCAATAGAACAGTGATGGAAAATACAATTCAAATGTAAAAATAATATTTTTCAGCATTGTCTTTGTAGTTAATTACAGTCTGACATGAATTAAAAATGTATGCTTCATATAAAGTATGTAAATCAAAGTACCGAGAACTGTGGCGTAGTGGTTAGTGCTGTCGCCTCATCACAAGGAGGTGCTGGGTTCGAATCCAGTGTGTGGATTTTGTAATTTCTTCGTGTGGGGGTTCTCCGGTTTCCTCCCACCTCCAAAAACAAGTAATTTTGGTGATTACTGCAAATTGTCCGTAGTGTGTGTGTGTGTGTGTGAATGGTTGTCTGTCTTTGTGTGGCCCCGCAATACCCTGGTGACATATTCAGGGTGTAGCCTGCCTCGTGCCCATAGCAAGATGGGATAGGCTCCGTCAACAGCCATGACCCGCAAAACAGAATTAAATGAATGGATGAAGTACTGAGTATAAGTTTATATACTTCTTAGCCTGATTTAAGTACCAAGTGGCATGACGTTGTGACGAGGCTCGAAGCTTTTCTTTTTCTCCGTATATAAATAATTACATTTTAAAAAGCCCGGAAATGAGTGTAATAATGTCATCCAGGCATAATAATGTTTTGCAATCATGTGCACATTATCGCTATTTGAAATTCTGATTGAGCCTGCATGCTATTAAATGATTAAATATGAGCATTTTGGCCGTTAAAATGGTCAATTGTCAACAGGCATCGACATAAACGCTGGAGTCAACCTTAAAAACTAGTATCACTTAATCCCTACTGTTTGGGACATGGGAGGTTGATTATCATCGCTTGCTGCATGGCCTTCTCTGTAACAAGCTACATGCGAAAGAACAAAAGAACTGACAAAGTAAATTGTAGGGGAGCTGTTTCCATGGCTACACCAATGGTACGCTATTGTTCACGTCTCCAGGGCGTGATCGAGGGTAGCGGTGGAGGATTGGGAAGCACAGAGCCAGATTTTACGGGTTAATTATAGCACCATTAATAACAGTGTGATTCTAGTGAGGACTCAGAGTGCTGCAAACCCACACAGAAGAAAGGACAGGACGCATGAAAGTAACGACACATGCAGCATATTGACTAAAAGACACAGACACGAACTTACCCAAGCTCTTACAATACGACGACACACACAAGCCCAAGTCAAAGACAATTTGAGCTCAATGCAGATGTACTCTGTTTGACCTTTCTCTCCATCAAACCATAAGCTCTGCGTTCGAAGAGAACAAATCAAGCTGATCTGATGAGTATGTGCCATACTTGGACTTTAGAGAACCCACGTCCCAAGCAGCCCAATAATGCAAAAGATGTAATGATTCCAAAAAAGATTCAATGACTTGCACACCTCGCTTTCACTTCCCTTCCATAATTCTACCTTTTAAAAGGCTGTCATGCACACGCATCCAATTGTCCACATTTCTGCTCCTATCAACTGCAATCCTGTTTTTATCTGATTTCACCCACGCATTTTAACATTTACATCTACACCTACAGAGATGACCCATTAAAGCACGATGCTTTTATTCTTGCATGCCATGTGCTGTACTTGCCACGAAAGTGCATTTGTTCTTGCTTCACCATGAAAAACACATTATACAGCTAAATATAATACATTAAGATACATTAAGTTGGGCAGCGCGGTGGCCTGGCGGTAAACGCTGTTGCCTCACAGCAAGAAGGTCACAGGCTCAAATCCAACTTCTTTCCTTTCTGTGAGGAGTTTGCATGTTATCCCCGTGTGTGCTTGGGTTCTCTGGGTTCTCTGGCTTCCTCCCACCACCAAAAACTTGCAACTGATGCATTGAAAACAATGTCTCCACTGACCTATCTGAAAGGCTTCAAGTAGCTTCATGGCAAGACTGATTGCAAAAAACAATCCGGTTATGAGAAACATCTTACCAGCAGTAACGGCGTGAGCACCAGTTAGATCTCCATTTAAGCCATTCTCTCTGGCAGAGTAGGAGGACGTGGCCATGTGGGCGACTCCGGGCTGGCAGGTCCTGAAGGGGGAGGAAGAGTAGCCGTTTGCCCCACGGGTGCCAGTAGTCTCCTGCCCCCCAGATGGATCCCACTGGGGGGTGCCGTCTTCTGGCTGCCGACTGTCTGCCATGCTGGTGCTATAGCTAGCAGGAGGGGAGGCAACACAATCGCTCCTTCTGGCAGAGAGAAATTGAGGGATTTGGGAAAAGAGGAGAGAAGACGATGCATCATCAAATTGAATAATGTTCAGTCCGAAAAACTGAACAACTTTCGGACTGATCAGTCGCAATAAAAAAAAATGTCTTTCTGTCAGACATAAGCCCTGCAGCAGCTTCTATAAGGGCTGCCGTCAACAAGTCTTAAAGTCCCTTTGTGCTTGTTTTGAACTGGTGTGTAGGTGTCTGTGTGAAATATTGTTCTTGGGTGTTTTTCAGAAACTGACAGTCAGTGGATTATACAATTATTGAGTTGTGTGTGCGATGACTCATATGGCCAGTAGCCCAGGTGAAAATCAAAAACTCTCTCTCAAAAAAAAAAAAAAAGAATTAGGAGAGAAGACCTTGGATTTGCATAACTCACATTTAGGATTCTGGGAATGTGCGTGTGACAGCAGGATTTTGAATAGCGAGAGAGAGAGAGAGAGAGAGACAGACAGCCAAGTATTCAAAGTGTTGTGTGTTGAACTGATTTCTCTCTCTCTCTCTCTCCCTCACATTGCAGCATTCTGGGCCTAGCTGGCTCGCCCTCGTTGTATAAGACTAAAGACACGGCACATGTCTGAGAAGCGCTTTGAACTGAAGTCGCTGCAAAGCTCTTCGTTGGATGTTGTGTTTCAGGCTATTATTTTATGCTACCGATCGTCACCATGGCGCTGTCGGTGAGGAAACCAAGCACAGATTCAGAAACCGTCTCACTGCTACAGTAAAAGTTGGAATCCATTCACCGTGACAATCCAGGCCAACATAAGACAAGCGATTTTGATCTGCACGACAAAGTGTCGAGTGGAGAGGATTGATAAGAACTGCATGGAGAGGCCATGAGTCGACTTCATCACTGAGATGCAGTAAATTTCAACAATCTCTTGGGCACTTTGGGGAAGAAGGGGGAAGGGGGGGGGCAGATGAATGGGTTCAATGTTGTATAAAATCAATACACAAGATTGTGTTTTGTGAACTCCTTTACTGAGGCTCCAGTTCTGTTCTGTGATCTCTGCTGAACATTCGCATTAGATTTTCCTTTTTTACATTTATTGTACGTTGTTCGTATCAGTTTTATAAATTGGCGGAGGACATTTGACACATAGTGTTTATTTGTAGCCTGGAATCAATGCAGCGCTACAGCAAGTCACTGGGTTAGCAATATGGCTTTGGGAAATGGCATTAAAAGCTACTCTACTTAATACCTTAATGTTTTTTTGGCCATGGTTAGGTTGTACTTTCTTGTCATCACACAAGGTAACAAAATGCCATGAAACAACGGCGCCCATACCGGGAGTCGAACCCGGGCCATCTGGGTGAAAACCAGGCATCCTATCTGCACGAGCAGAGCTGATAGGAACGTCGTGTTGCATCACACTAAAATCTTGATCCAATGGAATTGAGTACCGCAAGCAAACACGGAGACAAAGAATAGCGTTTAGCAGACATTAAAAAAAAACCCGGATAGAACTGAGCAGAACGTTTAACGATGGGAAGACCTTGCAGCCTAAATGAATCAGTCAATGGAGCTTTGCATGACTCCAGATAGTAAAGGATCATCTGCTCAGTGCAGTAAAAACTGGGATTCAGCATGAAATGTCCGTTCCGTGATCAACCGAGAACAAGAATATATTTTGCATCGTCCTTTAACTGTCAGCATCCATCCTGTTGATGGCTCCATCGCTTTGTCCTTTGCGCCGGCGGAGAGCAAAGAAGGGGATGCGCAGACGAGTCTGTGTGCTGACGCGGCGTCTCGGTGCCGTCTGTCTGATGACGAAGGTCACTTTAAGCGCTGTGGCTGATTTCCAGACCAGACATGATCATCCTGACTAGGGGGGGGCAGGTTAACAGTGACAGTGTTAGCTGATGAGGTGGGGGGGGGGGGGGCAAACAAGTGACCTGAATTCCTTGTTGAACTGCTGATGGCAGCGTGCATTATGCAGGAATGTGTGAATGGCACAGTGGCCACTGAGCACAGACCTGACAGAAGACAACCAAGACCATTACAAAGCATTATGAAAACCCGGCATGCCGGGTGTGGAGATTAGCGGCGGCATCAAGCAGCACAATCATGAGAAACGGATTTACTCAGTTTGAAACACGAACTAGGACTGCATGCTCTGCAGCGCGTTTTCTACAAACGCTGTCATCCACTCGCTGCATATTTAAGAAAGGGCTTGTTTAGTATATGTGCGAAATGGTTTAATGAGCAGACGTTGCCAAGGAGACAAGTACAAAAACATAAATGTGGAGAGAAAGAGTCGGGAAGAACAGAAGCGAAATACAAAAATTGTCAGACGTGTCAAGATCAGTTTCCGGATTAAAGGAATGGAGGTACGTAAAGAGCAGAGAATTCTGGGAAACACTGTCCGGTGAGAAGAAAGACTCTATGACATCTTGATTTGATAGCGTTAGACGTTGGGCATCTCAGTAGATGGGAGGTCTGTTGCACTTGGCGTGGGGCCTGTGGCGCGCTGCCAGAGGGACGGATGAGGCTGATATGCAACATCTCTCCCTCTCTGAGCAAGGAAAGGATGGACTTGAATAGTAATGAATTATGAATTACTGTTCTCGAGTAGTTTTACTCGCCAGGGTT
The DNA here is from genome assembly GCF_040956055.1 of Brachionichthys hirsutus. NCBI lineage: Eukaryota > Metazoa > Chordata > Actinopteri > Lophiiformes > Brachionichthyidae > Brachionichthys > Brachionichthys hirsutus. The sequence continues at coordinate 7,590 of NW_027180672.1, read as the reverse complement.
ACAATTTTAATTTGACGCTTGCTGATATGAGATAAATAGCGTTTCTCTGCGGGGGGGGGGGTTATTGTCGAGGAAAAAGACCTCACATGAGAGCGTGTTGGTTTTATAATGTAACATCCAATGCATCAACAAAACGCATAATACAGATAATACTTGTCCAAGCAACTGATGACATCCTTTCAAAGGACCACAATAAGAAGAAGAAGAATTATTTGAACAACCAAAGAGAATGTGGTGCTGGGTATGTGTGTGCGTGATATATTCATATCTTTATGATGATGATGATGATGATTTTTTTATTTTGGTTGTCAGATTGAGACAAAAAAATTAATAAATACAACTTAAACAAAACTAAACATACATTACAACCAAAAAAGGAATAGGCAGAAGCAATGCTTTTTGAAGCCTATCCTATAATACAGACAATTTGATTGGCTTTACATATCAAATGATTATTTATACACACTTTATATTGCCAAAGCAGTGCATGCTTGGACAGGACAGCGCTATTACAAGGATTGAAAGTGTTACAAGTGACGAGAGTGCAGGTTCACTACATCTGCTGGTTTCACATACTGCAGACTGGCAAAAAAGAGCATCTTCCCGGGAATGAGTCAGCATCGGCAAGTCGCACTTTGCTCTTTCCAACAAGTGTTGGATGTGAGTTCATGAATATAATTCAGAAAGACTCTTGTATTGTTCACCCTGATTGCTCTCTCTGGTGCAGTATTACTGGAAAAACCTACTGCAGATGGTGGAGGGGGGCAATAATGTCTTTAGAATAGACCACGCAGGTCAACAATGTCAACATGTCATCGAGCCTTTTTCTGCAAGAGGCTCGCTGACATGCTCTGAAGCGTAGTTTGGAAAACACAGGCAATAGTGCCAAAAGTACAGACCGAGGGAGTGTGTTTGATTAGTTTTCGTGATAACTACAGCTAAAAAATAAAGTGCCGTCTGGTTATCGTGTTGTCGCAGGACTGTTTTGGGAGATTCCATAAACTAACATGAATCGTCTTAGCTCAATAAATTGACGAGCTTGTGCACGCATCAGTGAACTGAAGGGTAATTACAGGCTGTCCCTTCAGCGCATCGCAGCAAACACAGCAATTAGCCAAGCAGAATCTTGATTTCATTTCACGGTCGCTCCCCGTCAGACACGTCTGGCTGATATTCAGTCATTTCAAGACAAGTTTTCCCATCACTCCGACTGTGTATTAATGTGGCCATCTTTGAGAGATGAGACACGACTGATAAAGTTTCTGTGAATGCAGTCGTGAGCAGACAAAGTGATTACTGGATAATTAAGTCTTCCACTTCCACTGCATTTTTCTTCTCTTCCTTTTTCTGACCTTCTGAGATCTTTTCTCCTGCAAATCATCCTCGCACCTGTTATTTCTTCTTAACTCCACACCTTCCTCCTACTCTCTCCATCATTGTTCCTACTCCTACACAATCGCCCTCCTCCGCCTCCTCCTCCTCCGCTTCTCATCAGGTTTCGTCTTTTCACTCTGCTCTGCTCTCTCACTCCTCATCTTCCTCCTACAATCTGAGCACTTTTATGTGCCACCATTTCTTTGTGTGTGTGTGTGTGTGTGTGTGTGTGTGCGTGAGTCACACAGATGCTGCATTGCAGGGCTCTCCTCTCAAGGCTGTCTCACTGCAGGAGCCAAAGAATCAGAGAGGAGCTTAAAGAGTTCCTCTAAATAAGTGTGTGTTTACAACCAATGTATTCAAAAGTGCATGAAGTTGCAGGTGTGTTGTGTGCAAGCTTCAGATTGCAGATATTTGAACTCAAGTGTCATGCGCACGTACATTTAAAGGAGCAGTTGAAACAAGAAAATAAGATATCCAGAATATTATCTCCAGAAAAATAGAAAAGTGTACTGATTAAGTTCCCTATGGCTTAACATCCAGAATTAACCTGTACAACAAAAATCATCAAATATATGTTAAAAATACAAACGCATTTCTCCCTTATTTATGATTAGAAAACGTCTCTGTGTTGGTTTTAACAGAAACTGGAGTTGTGATTAGTATCGCAGCTTGTCCTGGGTTTTGTGTTTGATTATTTCCTCTTTTATTTTGCAGTACAGTAGAGTTATTTTGTTTTGTCTCGAGCGTTCCTTTTCCTTTATTCACTTTATTTGTGTTTCCCTCTTGATTATTCCTCCCCTGTGAGCGTCTGATTGTTTCCACCTGGGCCCAGTTTTCTGCTCCTGCATGCCTGAGACTAGTTTTAAGTGATTTTCCTTGTGGATTCTGTGTATTTTAGTGCCTTTTCTTGGACCTTTGTTTTTTTTAAACTTTTATATTTATGGTATTTTAGTTTCGTCCTGCGGTTGACTATTTTGTGTTAAGCATAACATGAAGTTCAGGGTCAGAGCTTGATCTCTGAACTGCATACTACAATGTCAGCACTTTGTTATTGTAAAACATTACAGAGGAACCCATTTTACCATGTTCACAACATAGATCTCTGAAACCTGAAATGAAACCAAACAATTAAACAAGATACTGCTAAAATAAGACCTATTTATTAGCTAACTAAAGAGCTGCAGTGAGACTAAAAGGATTTTAAACTGCCTTTACACACATCTTGCACGTCTGTAGGTTATTCTAACATCTATCATACATATCTCGTCTTTTAATCTGCAGCTCTATGAGAATAATAGAGAGCATGTGCACCTCCTGCTGGGCGGCGACGACGGCAGGCGCACATAGAAAAGCCGTTCTCAGAATGGCTGACCTCACTACCTTTGAACAAGTGCAGAAAACAAAGAGAAGCCATGAAAGCCTGATTGCCTTTCAGCGGGCCTCGCTGCAGATCGTCGCTCTTCTCTTCCCACTCAGTAGCGACTTCCCACTCACAGCTCCTAGCTGCCTGCACTCACATGTACATCCACCCACACAGTCATTTCATCTGGTGAGGTAACAGCCATACTCATTTTCTCTCTCTCCGCTCTCTGACAGGTGTTCAGCAGATCTCGAAGTTCTAAGGTGCAATAATGCAACACCAGGCAGATGTTTGTTAGTTTTAGCTTTATTTCATTAGGTTTTTCAGTGGCGGGGGGGGCGGGGGCGGGGGGGGGGGGGTAGTCTCGAGTCTAGTTTGTTTTTGGATGAGCAATCGGTGTATATTATATGAGAAGTAGAAGAAGAAGAGATGGAAGTTGGACAAATTCAGGCTGCTCACACTCACATAGAGAATGGTCCACAGTAGTTCTGGGACAAAGGGTGTCACGATCGTGAGAAAAGATCAGAGATCATGGAAAGGATGAACGGATGGAGGTTCACTAAAGCAAAAAATATTAGCACCAAAGTCACTGCTCTGCTCGGCGTTTTTATTTTCGCAAAATGCTTATGTGAAAGTTTCTTAATTTCTCCATTTTTGTTTTTTATGTGAAACCAGTCTATGTTCGACTGCCAATAAATAAAGAAGAGAAAATGGTAGAAACAAAGCTCTTTTTTCCTGATGAAAGAAGAGACTCTACTCTTTCTTTTGCTTCATTCACTGTTTACATAGTCCAGGAACACAATATTCTCCGTAGGTCTTTAAAGATCACTCAAAATGCTAGAAAACAGCTGGCAGCGCGGAGGCTCTCTTCTCTGAAAAGGGCTGGCAGTGAATGTTAAATTTATAGGACTCTATAATGTGAGACGGCAAATAATAATGCTACAGAGTTGCAGCGATGATCAAATCTGAGTTTAAACTGTGCTATTTCTGTTAGGAAGAAATGTGAAGGCTGTGAAAGAAGCTGACGTTTCCTCCCCGGCACCGGAATGGCTTCACCGCTGCTCCTCGGGGAAAGATCAAACGCAGCGAGCAACGCTGGCTACATTGTACCGCGTGAACGACAGAACATTCTCACCTGGTCAGGTGGTCTCAGACTGGGAGGATGATGTCGTGCTGAAGGCTAAAGCTTTGTTTGCGTTTCCAAACTACGTCAAGCACAATGGGGGCAGCCTCTGTGTCACACCTGCAGATAATGACATGCAGATTATTAATGCATTTTAATTCCTTCATTCATCTTCAAATTATCAATCTGGCCAACAATAAATAATAATCAGCACATAATGAAGTTGAGTGGAGAGAAACAGGAATGCAAGAGAATGAGTTTATGACTTATTCCATAAATAGATATCTAATAAAAAAACACAAACACACAAACACAAACATTAAAAAACAGCATCTAGCAGCTGTGAATACAGACTGAAAGGACAGCAGAGTATAAATACTCATAAAAACTAATCAGCTGTTGAAGATTGCATTTGAATTTAAGATCTTACAGTTCTATGCAGCCATTTGTTGTTGAAGTACACTAAACCCAGATGGAAGCGGTGAGTTCAGCAAAGCCCCAGTGACGCGTTCAAGTACAAGATACAAGCAACAAAAATACTATTGAATCGTAATGCACTTCCTCTTGTTACCACTGCTAATCGCATCACAGTCTCCGATAGACGAGCTCGAGCTTTATTTAGCTTGAGTGAACAATTATGAGACGGAAAACCTCAAAAAGATTGAATTCTGTCCAGTGATTTTTGAGATGTGGATAGAGAGACCAAACCCCACTAGAGATGGGAAGCGGCAACCTATGAGTCCAGAGGTGGTCAGTAATGAGGTCAATTTAAGTACTGTACTTAAGTAATTTTAAATAAATATAATACTCTGTACCCCATCTTTACTTTTGCAAAGTGCATATGATCAAGTTTTTTTCCATTCAAAATGGTGATGTTATCCACGGTGTACAGTGGAAATTAGTACGGGGAAATCTGTAAATACGGCAAAATGAAAAAATAAAGCAGGGATTCTGAAAATACCAGTGCAAAATTTCGTATTGAAGAAGAATAAGTAGTTTGTGGCATAAGATGTAGGTTCAAGGACCACCCCACTGAGACACAAAAAGAGCCATGTTTCCATAGAAACCAAAAATAAAATTAGAATTAGTATAAAAAGGCATAATGTGATGAATATATGTCTAAATTTGGTGAATTTTAAAATGGTAGGATAATGGATTATCCAACGGATGTGCTCCGGACAGGATTACGATTCTTCAGATCATCATCATAATTTTTTATTTGAGCAATTTCAGATGTAAAACAGAATCAAATAAAAACTAGCCTTTCCCAGATGGAGTCGGCTGAAGCAGTCTTATTTATGCCTACCCCAAAATGCAATGCAACATTTTACAACCGCTGTTTCATGAAGCCAGCGAGTTTAGTTTCAACTCTGTGCTGTGGATTGATGACTTACTGATGGATGTATCTCCTTCATCACCCCCCATGTATGTCCGTCGTATGTCAGGGAGTTAGAAATATGATCTAGTTCTGCCTTTTGACATAAAACAAGTTTGCCCTTTTTCAAAAGATGCATAATGTCAAAGTCGTGGCCTGAAAGAAACTGGTATCTTTTTGGGAGCAAAGTGTGTCACCACCATGATTCAAAAACAAAAGGAACGACTTGTAGTTCACCCTTTAGACACACTCACACACACACGTTCCACTACTAATGATACCTATTAATATCACACATATGCATTGAGCCAACCAAAGAGAAACGTCCTGTTCTCCCATTATAGTGTCTGCATGACGCTGACACAGTGACGCAGCATCTTGCAGCATCAACCCTCATTCATCAGCAGAGGGAGGAAGAGACAAGACGGCAAAGCAAAGAGGGGAAACGAGTTGTTGAGAAACTCACCCGGCTAAAAATGAGACGTTGTCCGTGGGTCAGAAAGCGGGCGAGGACTGGATCAAGGTGAAGACAGCGAGGAAGAGTAGGAGATGGAGACAGAGGGAAGGGGGGGGGGATTAGATTAGGCTGCCGGTGAATGCAGTAGCAGGTGGCACTATGGGTAACACACACAGACCCACACTAAGCAGATCTTAGGGACAGATGGAAAGTAGAGGATGAGGCAGAGGTGAGATAGTAGTAAGAGGCATCTGAGGAGGCAGAGAAGGGCTGATAGAAGTGTCCATTCAGTTGTCAATGGCGCCCTGGGATACAACACAGAGTGTGTGTGGGTGGGTGTGTGTATGTGCGTGTGTGCGGTTCGGGTAGCAAGCTGAGGCTTCGTTCCATCATTGTGCCCTGAGTATATAGCTGAGACGTACACTATGTCTTTGACGTACACCGACAGATCAAGGGTTAAAAACAGAATGAACACGCAAAGTGCAAACCAATAACCAAACGACTGGGGTTGCAGAGTTTGACCCCAGAACAACCTCATATTTGACGAAAGTTGTCGTTTCATAACCAAAACACGTATTTGAAAAATGGGCAACAGCGGCAAACATTCACTCTTCGTGGTGAGTGAAGGTTTCTCAGTCGTCCATAAATCGGAATGCTTCCATTTCTACGAGACGTTTTCAGACTTCATCTTCTCCCATCATCTTCAATATAATAATGAAACTGCAGCCGTCAGAATTGTTAGTTTGCTGTCCTGATTTGTTCATCTGTCACAGGGAAACATGAATCATAGTCTTTGCGACACAAACTTCGAAACACACAATCGACTGTGATTTCTGTTCTTGTTTCACAGCTTCATCAGACTAACGCCACTCCAGATCTGATCAAAATGAAAACAGCTTTCAGCAGATCGAAGGCTCGGCACCATTAACCTCTGATGTCATTTGATTTTCTACATGACATTGAAAATTCTTACAACAGAAATCAAGTTTTGTTACGTCCTCCAATAACACTCTAAGGCTGAAATTTTGAAATTCAAAGTATGTCCTGGTACAGATCATCACATTAAACAGGATATTCACAATTGATCACGTGTCTGTGACAATAAAACACATCTGAGCAGTTGAGCAAATCCACTTTTTCAAAATGGACAGAAAATGAAAGGAATGAAGAGAAGAGAACTGGAGCAATGCTGAGATGAACAATAAGTAAAAGCAACGTAACGTAAAAAAACAAACAAATGACCTCAACAGACTATTCCTTCATCAGTGCATCCCTTCCCTCGTCATCCTCTAAGTTTCAGCAGCATTTCTGACAGTCGCAGTATAAAAAAAGAAACCATCGTATGTTTAGTGAAGTGGAAAAAGCTCTCCCTGTCAGCTTCACACAACATACAGTTCATGTGGTGAAGCTCTTTAAAAGAGAGCAAGCATTTTCACAGCTTTATGAGTCTGTGTGGGCTTGCAACAGGACCAGCAACACTCAATTATGCTACCAGCAAGCTTATTAACACTCCCCAGTCTGTGATCACACACACACACACACACAAAGCATACATACCTACCTACAGTGCAGTTCATACACACACGTGCACTCATAGACAGCAGACATATGGAGGGCTTGCGTTTGTCATCACTTCCTGTTGATCGCCTGTGTCTGTGGCAATTTACATGCACTCGACATGCTAATAAAGAAAAACCTTCACGACTGTAGTCTACTTCTCACAGGATTATTTATGTACAGAACTTTTACTAACTCATTTCCCTAATTTGCTGCTTTGTTTTTATCAACATCGCCTTCTTTCTCCATTCATTACAATCCACGCTCCTTTGTTCAGCGGGAGATTAAATCTAAGTGTTTTTTTTTTTTTTTATGAACAGCAACAACAACAACAAAAACAT
>NW_027180671.1:0-50000 GCF_040956055.1 Brachionichthys hirsutus | reverse complement strand
ATTAGAAATAATAGACATGGATTTGCTGCAATCTCATTTAATATAGGCAACAACATCTTATCTTTACTTTAACCTGATAGGGAACATATTTATCTCAGCTTACCAAGAAGGGAAACAGGACATCACTTCTCTGTTTATCTCTTGGGACCGTAGACATGAGTTGGCGTGCCTCAATCCATTGGCTCATTTTATTTTTAGAAGCACTATCTTGCTGCTCTTTCTGCTTCATTGGTTTGCTCACAGTAGGTGAAGACCCCAAACTGAACTCCACAACTATGCACACTGTATAATTTGTATAAACTTGCTGAACCGTGAAGTGGGCCAACTGAGTGGAGGGCTGAAATGAAATCTGAAAATATTTTTCCACAAGCCTGTGCTTTTTGGATGGTGAAACATTTTCTTAAAATTCATATTTGTCTCAATGTCAATGAGCCCAATATCATCCAACGATCCCGATCTCTTGCATTCACCTACCGTCAATGCTAAGGCATTCCTGAGAGAAGGAAATAAATTATTTATAAAAACTTGTGTAGTGATTTAAACTATGGCCGTATAAAACCCCTAGCATAGATACATACACCCTCTAACATTTCCTTGTGCCATCCGTTTACTCTTGCACAGCTTTTAACAGCAGTTTCAGATTTTACAGGTGAGTATTGCTGTAAATCAGCATCATCCACATCATCCAGTGATTCACTACTGTAAAAGTGAATTTATTAATAACACATCCATGGACTGACCACATAGGTTAGGTGAGTATTGTGTTGCAATAATTACCATGGCAACTGAAATGGCCAATGAGGTGAAAACAGTCAGGCAGGAATCATCAAGCTGTGAGCTAAACAAGTCATTTAAACGCCGACTGCATTTAGGTTGATGGGGTAACACGTAAAAATAAAATGAATCCTGGAAGATGAAATAGTGTGCATGATTACATGGCATACATTGCTAGGATATCATTTTGATCTTGTTTTCCAGATGCTGACTGTCCCAGTCCCTGAACATCCAATGGTATCAGTGTGTTTGGCTAAAGCAATGGTCTTAGAGGCACAGAGTCCTTGGACAGTGTAAATACTAGTCTGTCATGTCATGCTGCCAGCAACGCCAAGCTCATTGATCTATATCCTTACATCTTTTGCCTGGCCGTGTGGCTTCCAGCTCCAATATACTTCAGAAGTGTAAGCTGTTGGCAGGTTTAAGTACAGAGGAAAAATGCTTGTGTAAAACAAGATTAAACCATGTATTCTGTTCATGGTGTTCTGCCTTGCTACCTAGTAAATATTTTATATGCTTTTTTTGGCAATACAACAATGAAACCCAGCACGATCCTACTAGTCTGATCATGCTCGACTCTAGCATCAAACATTTATATCTTACAAGTGTGTCTTTCTGTGCAGGATTTAACTGCATTCATATTTACTCTGTTACACATACAATACATTATGTCAGGTTGATACTTTTCCCTTTTTGCAAAAAATATTTCCTGGATCCGATTTAAACTAAGAGCCAACGCACCAGAGAAACTCAGGAGGAGGCTCAATTCTCAGAACTTCCTGTTCTTTGGTTACCTCATTAAAATTTTGATATTTACTTCGGTTATGTAACTTCAGAAGAATAAGAAAAACTTTTTTGTTGTTGAAGGCATCAGGGACTATACTTATATTTACATTTAATGGCAGAATACACAATATAAGCTGTTGAAGTTTAGTTTTTATCTCTGTACTTAATTCAAAATGATTTAATACTCAGGGAACAGTGTGGTTGTGAAAACAAATAGGCTGGGTGACCTCAGCTGAGAAGCGCAGAGTATCCTGAGGGACCACCGTTTGTGATCTGCCTCTCTGTGCTCTTCACAGTGTGAAAAGTATTTTACGATTTTTCCCCATTCCATATCTCTGTAAATTAAGTTCAGCTTTCCAGCGGCATACCTCCTGCAACAGCCCCCCCCCCCCCCCCCCCACAGTATTTTTCAACTGATAATCAAATCTAATTGTAAGACATCCGTCCATCTGTTGTAACCACTGGTGCAACCACTGGTGCATTGTGGCATTGGGGTAGGGGCAAGGTCTACCCTGGACAAGACGTGTCCTCTCCAGTTGTTGATTTTCGACACTGAGAGTACATTACAATGAAAATGAAGTTACAAAACAACAACATCCATGAAGACTCACAATACTGTACGTACATTTGTTCAAATTACAAGACACATATACACAAAGTGTATATTCATTTTTGTCTAATGTAGTCACTAGAATACCTCAACCCTGCCTCCTCACCATCTTTTTTACATGCAACATGTTTACGTCTCATTTTTTTTTGCACCATCAGAAGGGATTAAATATTCCAACCAATACAGGTCTCTGGATTATTTGATCAAATACAAGCATACATGTTTTTTTCTCTACACCTGAATAATGATGGATTCAGTAGAGCAAAAGCAACATCTCCAACACTGGCACAGCACTACAACAAACCGTGGAGGTCTGGAGACTAATGTCACCAAAGCATAAGACAGAGCCCTCAGAGATATCAGACCTTTGCTTTCATTCTGTTCCTGGTTTCATGCTGGGCATGGCGGCTTTGCTTTATTTAAATCCAATTTTTCAGAATAAAAACAATGATTGCATTTGAAGTTTAACACAACAAACTGATAAAGTGGGGAAGCACCGATTGATTTAACTGTAGCTGAAAATAAAGATCTATCACATTGGCCTGCGAAGACGAACAGTTTCTTGTGAAGAATAATACTAAACAGTGCACAGTATAGACTCAGAATATGAGCATAAAAGTTTGATTGCATTGAGTATTGAGTTTGATGGTGATGGATATATGTCAAGTCGAAGTGAATCGAATGTCCATCTCCCTCTCAAATCAGAAGTGAGCTTGTGTGATGAATGATGACATTTATTTGATTTTGGGGATATTACAGCAGACTGTCAAGAAATATAAATGGATGTAGTTTTACAATCACATTTAACCAGAGGACCAATACGATTTTGCGGCACAAAAGTGATACATAATGATGAGAGGGACAGCCAGTTGGAGGCAAAACAGTGTGGAAGGAAGAAGAAAACTGTTGGATATTGCTCAAGCAGTAATTGTAAGGAAGTGTCAGATCTGCCAATATGTGAACTGTAAAATGTAGTTAAACATTTTATTTGTTTAATTGAATATATATAAGAAAATAATTAAATATCTTTTTTTTCCCCAGGTGATTTGTACTAGAAAGTTACTTTCGATTTAACTTCAACTGTTTTTTTATCATTTTTCATTTAAAAATCGCTGAATTTTCACATTTATCGTTCAAATACTAAAACAAGACGTGCGGCCAGCTGAGCCTCACCATGGATTGATCAGTTGCTGGTCTAACTGTGCTCCACGCCATGTGAGACTGCATTGCTGTCTCTCTGTATGTCACCATTTACTATCGCTATATGAACTGCATTGTCATAGTAGCAGTGAAAATGAATGAATGGATGTGTTGGCACCTTTCAGCCTTGAAAGGGCATCTGAAATATGTGTATTTACAGTTCAGCTTGACAAGAGCAATGGTGAATGGCGTGTAAATGGTCCCAAGGTGAGGGGATTGTGCTGGAATTCATCAGGAGAAAGAAGTAAACAGTAGTAAGATAAGTGACGACAGCTGGTCCCCACGACAACTCGGACGACTGCCTTTGGGAAATTTAAAAGGGTGTTCAGTGACAAGGAATCGCTGCTACGACAAGCAGAATGCACTGGCCTGGCAGTGGAGTTCTGAGCGAGTACTTATACATATGTGCAGTATGAATTACTATATATGTAGGCAAATAAAAATAAATAAATTCCTGCATTCATTTTAATTTCTGCTTTATTGTCGGCGCTTATCCCAGCTTTTCTATTGGCGAGAGGCAGGGTACACCCCGGAAGTGTTGCCAGCGTGCTAAAACAAGTTTGACTACACAAAGTGTTGGTCAAGTTGTCAATCATGTGACGGAGCCGTTCCTGTCTCCCCGTCACTGACGCTATCGTGGAGTGCGTGCGTTCCTTTCCCACTCAGGATGCACAGACTCGCGCCCTCCGTCCCCACCCTGTTACTCGCGTCGGGACATTTTAAAAGTTTAAAGCTGCATTCGCGCTACATATATAAGAGTTATACCCATTCACTGTAGTATTGTTCTTACCTGTTCCCCTTGTCTCCCAGTCCACCACGCATGTCTCCTTCCAAACGTCCCCACAAACTGGTCCGTGGCACGCGTTTCATCCAACGCGCAGCCCGGGGCGCACACCGGGTCTCGCTGCTCATCAAAGCTTCCATCTCGTGTCCGCTTCCGCGTGCGTGGTTCAGGTGACCGGCCAAACAGAGACAGTCTATGGTTCACACCTTTATAGAGCCTTAGTGGCCAGGTGATTATAGTTTAGATTAATTAGCAGTTTTAATTATTTCTGACTTTGTGGAGTAAAAATTCACCGAAGGAATGGTTAGATGTGCTCCGAATAAGAACAGAAATATTATTATTAATCAACATTACATGTGTTATTTTTAAGTTAAGTCCGTAAAGGTAACAGCGAATTATTTTGCATCATTGTAAACGGCACTGTTTTGGGAATTTTTGTTTACCACTATTTGGAAATTGAGGAAAATAAACACCATAAATTAAAATAATCTGACTGGGCCATTGTGATTGTCAAACAAACCTACAACAAGTCAACAGTGGTTTTGTTTAATGATTAATCATTTAGCTACAGGGTCGTCCGAACGTAACCGTTGTGAAGGTAAGAACACCTGTATAGCGTGTTTTTCTCTTCAGCCTAATTTTTTGTTCCTTAAAAGTGTAATGAATGAAATAAATAATGCAATTCAAAACACTTTATTGGTCCCCAAGGGGCAATTTAAAATAAAGTGCTGCATACATTCCTTGATCTTGTGTACAGTATACTATTTGAACTCCCACTTCCCATCAACTAGTTTTGCTTGTTTATTATGATCAGTCTTTTTGTATTTAGTCTTTGTGCTTTTCCTTTTTTTTATCAGTTCTTCTGGAACCTTTGTTATCTGTGTGCTTATGCTCTGCTTTCCTCCTGTGTACTACGTTTGCCTGTGTTCGTTCTTCAGTTTGAACATTTATTTAGCCTATTCTCATTAGTTTTACCTTGTCAGTTCTTATCGGGTCAGTGCCACGTTTTTAAAGTTAAGGTTTTATTTTATTTTTAAACTTACCTGCTTTGATTTAGCTTCCAGATCCTTCTTTGAATTGTTCTTTGAACTTTCAATCTATCGTCAGCAGTGGGGTCTCATCTTGGCAAAGAACAAACTGAAGGTTTTGTACTGTTGATATAATTTGTCTATGGCGACTTGATGACACTTTCTGAATAGCCAATGAATGTATTTCTATGTTTGTGCATATTTTCAAGTCACTGGGCCACGTAATTTATGGGGTGTGTTTGCAATTATAAGCACTCTTCATATTCAGTGAAACAAAGTCACTGAAGGGTTAATATATGAAATGAAAGGTTGCATTTAATAACCCTTTTATGATGTATAAGTCTTCACAGCATTTTTTATATATATATTGACAAGCATGCAGAATCTAACTCTGGACACAGGATGAGCCACCCAGTAGAAATGTGTAGAAATCATTGAGATCTTAATTCTTACCTGGATTTATCGGAAATGGAATGGATTGGTATTTTTCTATTGATGAGTCTTTCCCAGGCAATCCTACCATTATAGCTGCTCGCCCATCTTTGATTCATATCGCATCAGGATTCCACTATCCTGCGGTGGTTTCACTCTCAGGGGTGAATAGGTTCAAATGATCCACTTTTCGTTTCTCCTCTTTGGATGTTTTCAGATGCTTTTAAATTCAGATGATTCACAGTGAATTAGACTGGAAGCTGCCAAATCCTCCGAAATAAAAGCATTACTCAGCTCGCATGGGTTGCTGCCTGTATGGATAAATCCGAAAATGCAGCCAGTGGCTCATTTATTGATGACTATTTGATGTTTCCACAGACACTGAAGAGTAATGTCTCAGCATCGATGTATCAATAAATCTTTAGAACCAAACATTTATCTTGCAAGTTTTTTATTTGGGACAAATTCAACCATTTTACAACAGTTTATTTAAAAGCGAGATAGCACTTGTTCCAAAAGCTGGAGCTCTTTACAGCACGCGCTTTCTCTCTCTCTCTCTCTCCCTCTCCATCGCTCGCTCTCTGTTGGCATGGCAACGCAGACGCCACGGAGAACAAAACGACCAAATCTAGGGTTCTCCCGTCGATTTTAATCTCCATTTTCATCTCTGGCTTCTTCCTCACTTTCCCCGTCTTTGCAGACGCTGTGATTCCGACTGAAAAGGCTGAACGGAGGAGCTCATCGCTGCCAGATTAAATAATGCAGCCATTTCAACTTCACACCCAGAATGCCTTGCGACGTAAACAACATTGGCAACCCCCAAACAAAACAGATTTTACATCTTATAAGAAATAATTATTTATTTTTGTCTATGTGTTTACGTAGTAGAGGTGAATTCTTGTGTTTTTAGACCGATTTGTCAAAACAGTCAGGCATCACTTTAAGTCTGCCAGGGTACAGCTTTTAAGTCACATAGACAGATAAAGTGCAAAACACAAAAAAAGAAGGCATGCTGTCTGACTGACGACATGATTGCTTGTTTATCGTCAGCCTGCAGACTGCTATGACACGGGATTGCAGGGTCATAGAGCACACTCCATGTCCTCATCCATCAGCAGGGACAAGCAAAACACAGGGATTTTTTGGACATTGGCATTTTACATTGCTCATACTTACTGACAACTCCAATGGCATAAGGGCATTATAGGGTGTCATTCCCAGTACCACCCAAACCACACCCCTACCACCTCACTGAGGTGTTTACAGTTGCAGAGCGAGATCAGTTCTGTCTGTCAGATTTATTTCTCAGGTTCGTCACCATTGGTATCCATGCATCAAACAAACGCTGTCGCTGATTGTTTTTGATCAAAGGATAGATCAACCTTTGAACTATTTTATCAATGATTTTTATTAATAAATGGAGGCTGGGTGTAGTTGTCATCGAAACTGTATGTTTGAAAATTGGCAGAGACCATATAAAAGGCATGAATGCCATTTGCAAAAAAAACTTCTTAATACATTCCTATCCATCACAATCAGAACAACTAATTAACCTACCACACCACACAGAAGTGACTAAAAAATAAACAGTGCAGAAGAGAATGTTGTAGTACTAGTGAAATTATCTGTGCGTGCAGAAATATAATTTTGACTAAATAAATTGGGTCATAAATCTTGGAAAGTATTGACCAATTTGGAGTGCAATTAACCTTTAAATATATCCTCCTCATTTTCACTCTAATATCCCACCATGTTATAGATGGCATCCTCTGTCATGTTCAGGACAAGTAATCTATGTAAGATTTAATTTTCATATACAGTGTACAGTTATATATAATATAATGTTGTGAAATTTGTTCTCTGCATTTGACCCATATCTGGGGAGCAGGAACGGGTCAGATGAGCAGCAATTATGGTGCCTGGAGAGCAAGCTTGGAGATCTTAATCATGAATATTTTGGCATGTAAACTGGGGGGGCTGGTGCTCAAGCCAATGACCTTCTGATAAGTCGACAAGACTCTTATCACTTAAGCCACATCAGGTGACAAAGTTCAAGGTTTAGTCTTCCGTGTGACAGTCAGAGATTTTGTCCACTATACTAATGAGGAAGCCATAATATAATTGTTTTTGTGCCAACTGGGATCTTTATGTCGGCTTTAACATTGGATATTTTGGTCTTCAAATTACCGGTAATCTGCTGCTATCACATATTCAGATTTCTTTTTTTGCATTCTAAGCCTGGGCTGTATTGTATTGTTGCATTCATAAAAAAAATAGAAAGATAACATTAGGCAAAAGAAACAGCACCCACATTTTCATTGTCTGGTGTTCTTTTAGTCTATTATATTTAAATTATATTTGAAAGATATTGTCTACAAGCATTTGGTTCTGAACACCGCAATTCTATTTTTGTTTTCCACAAAATGGTACTATATGTTGATTCATGCCACTGAAGACGACAGGAGTGCCTCCGATTGGAAATCATGCATGTTACATCGAGATAATGTCTGAATAATTTTGAATATGGGAAAGAATGGGTAACTGCTACATATTTTATGGAGGGATGTGATTTCCCTGATTGCTCAGAAGCATCAGCAGTGGTTGGGCAAGGAATTGGGCTTGTGTCACATCTGCGTCTGTTCAGAATTGTTTTTCTGATTAAAAGATATTCTTCTGATAGAGCGTTGCCGTCGGAGGATAGAAGAGCTATTGATGTGAAGGGGCCCACACTCTTACTTGCTCTCCCTCCAGCAATGGCTCATTAAACATGGTGTTGGAAACCAGAGCTCAATTGTCGAATTGGATTTCATAACATTTTCTTAAGCCTTAATTGTATTGGGTTGTAATAGAATAATGCCATTTTGAATAATTGAGAGATTGTGACATGTAATTCATTACTTCCACACACATATGGGAATAAGACAGAATTCCAGGAATGAACCCAGAAACCGGTTCCACCTTAAAAACATTCTATTTTGATTTTTAATACTTTTAAGTATTTGCGAAACGAGAAATCAGATTTTGCTTGTTCAATCTTAAAACACATTTTCACTTGTTTAATGTATCATATAATTCATGTTTCAAAATGTTTTATGTGATTTCCTCAAATTGCCAGATTACTTAAAAATTCCATAATTTTAGAACAGGATTTTTACACAAAAACCTGTGAAATTTTGCCCTGGTTCTGTTCATGCTCGATTAGAAGCATAGCCGCTTTCACAGTTTAGCATCAAGAGACTGGGAGCGTCTGGAGCAATCTTTCTGCTTTTGCTTTACTAATACTGTAACAGTGAATAATGACAATGATATTAAAATGTTATTTTAGTCACTTGAAAAAATCAAACACAGCTTTTGTTGTTTTTTGAAACCAGATTTAGCTCAAAGTTGCTCTTGTTCACTGAAAAGATGGATCATGTTGTTGTGCTTTGAAACATACACACCTTAGGATCTAAGCCTCACCGAAATAAAATCAAACACAAGGCCTTTGGTCACTTTTCAACAGTTCCATGCCAAGCTGGGTTTTGGTCAAAACAAATCCATAATTAACCCAGGTAGATTTGAAAACATGAGGAGCAAGCGGTTGGACAGGTATCAGAGAAGCAGCGGGAGTCTGCAGGGGTACAGCATGCAGAGCCAGGATAATTTTGTTCATCAAATGCAATAAATCAAATGTTTAGTCTGATGAAACCAAAGATGGTGGTTGACAAAAATATATTGTTTTTACTGTGGTGTCAATGATGTGATGGTTCACTATTGCACTTTCATACTTGTGAAACTATAGCAGTGAATAACAGCCAAGGAGCAAAGCTGAGGGAAAACCATATGTCATTCCTAAGTATTCAATCATAGGGTTGGGAAAAGTCATAAATGTGCAATTTTGCTGTAATGACAACCTGATTATATTTCTCAGTTTTTAATAAATCCTGGAGACATTAGGTGGTGCAGAAATTACGTGATGCACCATGTGGTACCTTTCTTCGACAACAGAAGTCATCTTGGAGGACAGGGGTCTGTGTGGAATAAACTGCTCCCCTCGGAACCCCCCATGATGTCTCCGACAAAATGCAGCAAACTGTTAGGAGAGGCTGTAGATATAACCCACGAGTGGCAAATTGAAAGTTTCTCCAGGGTGAACTTTCACATGCATTTTCTCCGGAGGTTGAACTACACTGAACATTGATAATAATAAAAAAAGCTTCCTTGGATGGAATGAGCTGAACATCGACAGAGTATATATTAAAACTGATAAGCTCACAGTTCTTGCTTTTCGAAATTCTCAGTGACATTATGGCAGGGCTTTTATGACTATAGGGCTAAATACACATATGTAGCAGAGATGAGATCATAAATCTTAGTGGTTTCATCATACAAACATATATGTCAGAATGACTGCAACACCAAAACAACTTTTTTAGAGACAGAACTTAAAAAATAAGACACAAACCTATGGCATGCCGTTCAGGAACTTATTATATATATATATCAAAAGTGCTGGAATATATGGACCGAACTATGAAAAGTCTGAGAATATGGACCGAACTCTGGAATATATATATGAAAAGTCTGAGAATATGGACCGAAGTCTGAGAATATGGACCGAAGTCTGAGAATATGGACCGAAGTCTGGAATATATATATGAAAAGTCTGAGAATATGGACCGAACTCTGGAATATATATTTTGATATATATATATTCGGATATTTTCATATATATATTCAGACATTTTCATATATATATTCAGACTTTTTCATATATATATTCAGACTTTTTCATATATATATTCAGACTTTTTCATATATATATTCAGACATTTTCATATATATATTCAGACATTTTCATATATATATTCAGACTTTTTTCGGTGCACGGGAATATATATTATATTAACGCTCCTCTTAGACAGGATGTTTGACTGTATTTGTAGTGTAATGCATGCTGTGGGTGTCCGTCTGACGCGCGACAAGTAACGTGATGGCTGGCGTGCCGACAGCTGATCGTCACGCCCCCTCGCTGGCCAAACTGTTCTGGCTTCATACGGCACTTGACAGGTCACGTGACGGGGTCGAGGCTGCCTGCCCCGGAACATGCACAGCGCCGTTCTGGCTTTATACGGCGCTATGCATGTTCCGGGGCAGGCAGCCTCGACCGAACATGCATGCAGGCAGCCTCGACCGGAACTATGCATGTTCCGGGGCAGGCAGCTTCGACCCCATCACGCGACTTGTCAAGTGCCGTATGAAGCCAGAACAGTTTGGCCAGCAAGGGGGCGTGACGAACAGCTGTCCGCACGCCAGCCATCACGTGACTTGTCGCGCGTCAGACGGACACCCACAGCATGCATTACATTACAAATACAGTCAAACATCCTGTCTAAGAGGAGCGTTTCAAAAAAAAACCTGCGGATTCGTTTCAGGGCGTTCATTATCTCCTCACTGAGGATTGCCGGCACTAGATTTCGAGCTGACTCCATTTATGACACAAGATCGATCTGGCTCCGCGACCGGGAACCGAACAGGCGCAACAGTGGTGTGAGTGCGGAGCCCTAACCACTACACCGCGGCTTTCAAATATATATTCCCGTGCACCGAAAAAAGTCTGAATATATATATGAAAAAGTCTGAATATATATATGAAAAAGTCTGAATATATATATGAAAATGTCTGAATATATATATGAAAATATCCGAATATATATATATCAAAATATATATTCCAGAGTTCGGTCCATATTCTCAGACTTTTCATATATATATTCCAGACTTCGGTCCATATTCTCAGACTTCGGTCCATATTCTCAGACTTCGGTCCATATTCTCAGACTTCGGTCCATATTCTCAGACTTTTCATATATATATTCCAGAGTTCGGTCCATATTCTCAGACTTTTCATAGTTCGGTCCATATATTCCAGCACTTTTGATATATATATATAATAAGTTCCTGAACGGCATGCCATACAAACCATATATATATATATATATATATATATATATCCCATATAGATTCAGGCAATGCACTCACAGTAATTTGGCTCCACAAAATGTATCAATGATGAAACACATTTTGCTTCAAAGTCAGCTTATCACCTAAAATCTTGGTTCCATCTGAAAGCACAGAATGTGTCAAAACATGATACTGGTATATCGGGGTGTTATTCTTGTTTGGTCGGGCAAACACAAGCAAACAAAACTAAAACAGCAATCCCTCGCACTGATTTAATATTCTCCTCTTACTGGGCGATTTGTATCAGGCTCTACATATATATTCCTTTCTTTCCAACATTCAGTCCCCTTGATTCATTCTTTACATTGGATAGGAAAGGGGAAGAATAAATGAAATATGTGCTTATCACAGTGCTGCTACTGTTCGCATTCAAATATGACAAACTGTCAACAAATTTTCGAGACAGTGCCGAAGCTCACAAAGCAATCAAAGGTGGCAAGACTCTGGTCTTGAATTGTATTTGGTTGCCAAAGAACACATTGACATATTCTGTATATGTGGAAATCATCATTATGTACTTCAGTTTTTCGGTCACCTAATCAGCCTGAAGGTTATTGATGGCCAGTTCCATGACACTGAATCAAAAAAAAGAAGAAGAAAAAAGAAAGTCTAATGCATTTTGATAGATTGAATAGAACTGCTGGCACACAAGGAGATGGGAAACCAAAGTTTATTCTATTTTACAGTCCAGAAATACTTTTTAAGAGACTTGAACATTTATGGCTTATAGGAGGAATAAAGAAAAACAAACTGATCTAACATATTGCCATGTTAAACAATGCTTCATGGAGCTTTTGGTAGGTTAGTTGGGCGCTTTAAAGAGTTTTGAGGTGATCAGGCCCGTGCATGTATACCAATAGCAAAGACACAATTTTGTATTCCAGACATACAAACTTGAATATAATGGTTCCTCATAAGATCATTATCTTTATCCGAGAGGCCCTTAATAGTATTATGGTATCTTAAAGACCTTAGTGTATGATACTCCCCACAGAAGGATGTTTTCAGTTGTCTGAATAATTTGTCTGATCATCTTTCATGGTTTGTAAAATGTGGTCATTTTACAATATTTTGTTTTTCTGTTGTTTGCACTTTGTTTATTTAAACAAGAATGGAGTTTAGTTTTGGTTGTCACCTGCATTTAAACTACATATAATGTATGTAGCTATAAAGTTAATATATAAATGAGTGTTGTATTCTTTTTTTCAATCTTTTATCTTTGAGTCCCTTGAGGACCCCGTCTTCTAACAGCTGACCCTTTGTCATGCATATCATTAAATGTCATGCCTGCTTGTGCCATTTCTGATCATGCAAAACTTGAATACTTCAAGGAGGAAAACAAATCTAATCAATTCTATCTGCAACACCAAAGTTGAAAGCGTTCAAATATTATACAGACATGCATGACACTTGAAGTTCGGAAGTAGATTTATTTGTCAGGCAATTTATGGCTTCCATTTATTGAAGTAAAGGCAGAACAATAAGTGACTTTGGATTTGCATGACTTTGAAGTGATCTATAAATAAAACAACGTCTGTTGGTTTGATAGTTGAGGCACACATCTTGAGTCGTCACAGGCCACTCTTTGGTATCATCATTCTTGCTTCTTTATAAAATGTATTATCACTTGCTCATTAGATTGCAGCTGCAGCCTATTCACTCCTGCCAACGACTGCTGCTTAATCACAGCTCGGCATTAATTTTGCAAAGCTCAGCCTTCATCACCATTAGGTGAGCTGACATTTTATGGGACAGTGATGGAGTCTCTCTGGGTGAGGAAATGGATTTCGTCCCAAAGGAATCTGTCTGTGAGACACATGGAGTTACACATGTAACTAAGGTTAGGTTTGTTTAGTTATTGATCAATTGAGCAGTGGTCAAGGTGTTGGCAATACATGGAACAAATCGGGGGAGAAGAGAAGCTGAATCTCCACATTTAGACCTTCCGATAATTCAGACATTCAACAATTCCAATAATCTATAGCTATTGTACTGGCTGTTTCAATGCATGGACATATATATATATATATACACACTTAGTTAACTAAATCTATACATTTTCTATTTCAGGTAGACACGTTGCAGTTAATTGTTAAAATTGCCATTTCTTTGATGTAGTTCCTCTCACAGTTGGGCCGAAGCCCAACTGTCTCTTCTCATGCATTGTTCTTACCTGTTTTACCCCTAAGTGGTTTGCATTCAAAACCATTTGTGCTGACTTGACATAATGGCCATGTGAATTAACACGGAATTGAAAATAAATAAAAAAGATATATATTGTTTGATGGGAGTTGCTGGTTAGTGCAATAGTAATAAAGAAGGAAGGTTATCTCCTTTGATGAACTAAAAACTTTATTTATTGTGCCCCTGAGAAGAGAGAAGTATTAATTTCACACCCTGCTTCACAAATCCCCCATAGAAACAGACCGTATATCTGTGTTATTAAGGAGGTGTCTTGGAGTCACACGACAATTACACCATGGCCTGGTAATGAATGAATGCATGTCAATACAAAAAGGTCATTTTCACAGTCAGTCAGTCACTCTGATAAATGTCAAACTCTATTTTCAGGAAGCCCTTTACAATGTGTAATGACTCAACCTCAACCTTGGTTTCCGAGAAAAAAGATCAACATATATGGCATTAATTCAACTGATGGAAGAAATAACTAATTCTATAGACCCAAAACAGTATGCAGCCGGAATATTCATTGAATTGAGACAATTTACGAGATGGTTTGATAGAAACAAATTGTCACTGAACGAAAGCAAGACAAAAATCATGTTATTTGGAAATTGTGAGTCGAATTATAATGTACATTTAAGCATTAATGCTGTTAAACACAATATTTGCCTAGAAATGACATACAAGCACAATGTTGTGTGCATTCACATTCTGTTACAGACATTTTTCACTTTGCCTTTGCCCTCTAGTAAATGCAAGACAGTGACTTCACTAATTGGAATTTGGAGCATTGAGCTTGTTTATATTCTGAGATTGCGATTGCACTCATCAGTCAATTGGAGCTGTGCTGCTTTCTTTTCAAGCACTCCAGCCACTATTGCTATTTTAATTATCAATAAGGCAGGGGTCCTTTCGCTCTCTCTCTCTCTTTCTCTCTCGCTCTCTCTCTATTTTTTTATTTGTTTCCCTCTGCCATGAGAGCCAGTTCCCTCACATGGCAGCAATATATTGTTTTTTTTTTTTTTTTTTGCACGCTTCTGTTGGGGGTTGGATCAGTAATAGGGCGAAAAAAGCAGAACATATAAATTGTAATACCCCGTTTCTCCTTCTTCACACATTCTTGTCTCACTCCAGGACCTTTGTATTACCCTGACAGGTAATTTTAGCATTGCACTGCTTCACTTTGACCTATTCAGTGCCAAATATGTCTTGCTACAGGAATGACAAATATGCACTGTGATATGTTTTTCTCACTGTTAAATTATCCACTTTAACATTATTTTAGGAAAAGTTGCAAAATAAAAGGTGTAATAAATTATTCTTCATATGGTCAGGATTTAATATTTGTTGTTCAATAAACATGTAACATTTACATGAGCAGTGTCAGAAATGACTTCATTTCATTTAAAAATCAGTTGAGCAAACCAGAATATGTCTATAACATCTCCTCTAAACCAGCTCATCCAAAGACAAAAACTTCAGTGCGCATCATCTGTGGATATACAAAACAGACGGCAGTGGAAGCCTGAAGAGCTTTTCAGCATATGCGCCCAGTGAACGACTGGGATGAATCTGCTCATACTTGCTGCAAGCAGAGGGCAATGGAGGTATGTGGGATGTAGGTTGCTCAACAGAAATTGAGTATAGGTATCAGAGTCTCTTATTTGTGTAGCACAAAATCATAAATGACAGTGCCTCTTTGGCCTTTACAGTCTGCACAGTGTATGATAACCTCTGCCCGTAGCACCCACCACCCCCATTGGAGTGAGAAATAACTGTGAAAAAAAAAAGAAAATGTACAGCGAGAAAATAAAATGGATGGAGCGGCAGAAGGAAGTATCTCCAGACGTATCTCCTTCTGGGACCGACATTATCTGCGACGTCAAAGTTTTTGAAAACTCACACTTGACTCACTCCTGTCAGAGATGGAACACTTTATTTTTTCCCCCAAATTTAGCCCTCTCTTTTCAGAAATTCCATTTTGCTCTTTCAGTACTTACAGAAATAAAGAGAAGACGCATCACAAAAACAGATTAGCCAAGAAACAATTTCCAGACACTGAACCAAATCACCAAAGGCCTGACACTGCAATCCATACGATCCTGTGTTACTACAAAAAGACCGATTGCAATTTCTGTGGACCTGGATGGAATATTTGTGTATTTTGTAGAGGTGTTGCTTTTAACATGTCACTCACATTTTAGAGAGATAGAGAATAAGTGACACGGTTAACTTATATTTCCTGCATCATTTTCAGATGAGTTCGAAGTGAAAGCTGCTTTATGTGGTTCAGCCTGAGTCCCAACATAGTCACCTAATAGAGCTGGGTGGTGAAATACAGTAATCCTCTTTGCTGTGGGTAGCTGACATTCTGGGACAATATCTGGCAATCACTGGACTATCACTTTATCATCCTGTCTGAGCTGCAGCTGGACGGTGGACATTCTGCCATAACGACCAAGTGAGAAGTGATACGGCTAATGCACAGGTAGTGCTTGGAAAGGTTGAAATCGTTAAAATAATTGCCTGTGTGAATTGTCCATGCAGCTACTGACATCATTACCTTTTCGTTATTGTAACATTTAAGAACATCAGTTTGAAGATTGTGAGTCATCATATTGACCTAAAATCCTGTATGATCACAAGTACATTTGGGGGATTGTTACATTTCTAGATATAAAGGTATACACCGTTAAAATGCTTTAAATACATGTTGTTCCTGCAGTGACTTTTTCTATTTGCATAAGATGCACTATTATTCTGCAGGGCTGCATAAGAAATGTAGCTTAGCTCATGGTGAGTACTTTATAGTCTTATTACCTGGCTTGGATGTACAAATTAGATGCATTGAGGACATAAAGAATAGGTTTATCCATCAATAAAATTAAGGTTTACTTTTAAGGTACTACCTCCTCTTCAAAGTTATAGATTAAGGTAAAATTTGTAAATACAGTACTGTAACTACCAGAGGATTTATCACATTTTAAATTCAAAACTTACATTTGTTTCATTCCAATATAGTTTAGGTTATTCCTGAAATGGAAATTATGTTTGTGCTGCCCTTTATTTTATTCATACAGCAATGTATCCTGTTGGAAAAATAAACTAATTTCTTTTTAATGCATTACAGGAAAGACTGACAGTTTTGATATTTGTGTTTTTCCAAAAGGTCAATGGCTCTGATTGAAATATTTAATAGTCCTTATCATGAGCAATGAATTGAACCAAATTAAACAAAGCTGAATCCACAAAATGAAGAATTGTGCCAGATCTAGGGAAAAGGTCAGACTGTTTATTTTCTCTGAAAGGATGTAACTAACAGTGACCAGAATGGGCATTTATGGAGAAAAACATTATCTTCTCCTTTTGGCTTTCAAGCTTGACAGTTACTCTTCATTGATTTAGAGCACTGCAGAAAATGTCATATTTGTGATGTTAAAATAAATAAAAAATTACCATGTGCTATAAATGCTTGAAAACAACCAATGCTTGCATGGACATTTGTCGAGGGAACCAAACTGGGGGAAATCAAGATTTGTTGGTATCCAGATGGGAATCCGGATAACTCAAAATTGAATGCGTTCTCAGTTAGACAAAGACCCATCTTCAGATTTTTATTTTTAAAAAATCAAGATTTATTCAGCAGCTTTTCTGTAATCTTGCTTACAAAAAGACAGACAAATGTCATCAAAAGCATATCCTGACTCCCATTGGCCTGTCACATCACAGACAATGAAATGTGTGACTCGTACACTGAAGCTAAGAGTGCGGGAAGGCATACACATGATCAGGAAGATGTGGCACAAGTGATGTCAGGAAAATATAGCCAATATGTCAGTGAAAAGCTGGTCAGAAATCAAGAAGCGCTATTGGAATCAGTCTCCAGCATTCTGTGCAGTGTTATGCCCTCAAGCTCCAGTTGCAGATGTACAACTTCCATCAATCTCCAATGAAATGGAAAACGGGCCACATGTTGTTAAATAAATGGACTAAGACGGGGCTGTCAGGTGTCCTGAGGAGGCACACCATCTTATTAGCTCGGCAGGGGGCCACGGCCCATCTGGAAGGAGAGCTGACTTTTGGCCAGAACAGCTTTCTCACTGCTGCTCTGCATCTATCACGTCTCCACCCCTTCTCTTTTCCACCGCTTCCGTTTTCCATCCATCCCATGGAAATTGATCTCCTTTTCCTGTCTGTCTTCCTTCAAGCTGCCACTATCCCACTATGAGGGTGTGTTTAATTAGAATGGATGATGAATGGTCTTGACTCAAAAAAGGAAACATATGGTTGAGAGAGAGAGAGAGAGAGAGTGATTGGAGAGTGTTCTGTAGTAAATAAATGCACTGGTCAAAATCATTAAGTTGATTTTTTGTGCTTGCTACAAGCCAAATTAACCCAAGCAAGTCAAGCAAAATTTGTTCCTCAATATCTTGTTGATTATTGACCAATGTTTATGGATTTTGATACAGTCATGTAGGGTGGGGAGCTCTATCTAACCACCAAATTTCATCTTGATCAGATCCAGAATGAATTCAGGAAAAAATATAACATTTTAATATTGAAAACCCAATTTACCGATTCAAAAATGTAATTAAAATACACATCAACTCTGATTCACTTTTACTTTTCATGTTTGATGCATAAAGATCCCATACTCCAAGTGCTTTTCTTGTTTAATTTGTGAAACGCTTCGCAAAAATGATGGAAATATTGTCTGATTTGCTTCTTTAGTTTACACTTTCTTTTGTTTTGCTCCTTGTACGATACAGAGTCAGATGTGACAGCCAACAAACACACATTTTTGCAAGGTTTGTCAGTCGCTGTCTGGCCCCCCGTTGACCAGCCCAGAGGGCCAAAGACAGAGACAGCAATCATGGTTGATCAGGCTGGAGATGGAATGAAGACACGGAGCAGTGCCAACAAGAACAAAACAGTGATTCAGATCAATAAGACATATTTTTGATGGTTTCTTCAGCAGTTGCATTCCAAAACATAACGATGCCACATTGACAAATTTAGTATATGTATGCAGCCAAAGCCCTCATTCCGTACTGTCGGCTGTTTGCTTTTCTAACTGCATGTGTAACTCAGCTCCATACAGACAAACATACCTGCAGCGTTTTATTTCAGATCAAATCCAATGTTTGACACACAGAAACAAAACACATGCCAAATATGAAAAAGGGACAAATTCAGGCAAGTGACATGATCTCAGTGACATGAAGAAGCACTGCCATGCAATGTTGTTGAGTTTACGCAGGGGTGCACAAAAGATCTGCACGGGGATAAATTAAAGGATTGGCAGCATGTACTTGATGTGCATTATATGTGTGTGCGTCCAATAAGAGTTTATTTAATCTATTAAGGTATGAATCAAATGGAACAAGACAATATAGGGAGGATAAAGGAAAATAGTATTTTGGAAAAATCCTGCAAAGTAGCTGAAATGCAAATATCAGAACAAAATTTGTGTTCATCCTAATTCACATTACTGACTTTAAATTCAATTAGATAACATCTATATATATGCTTTTATTTTAACATATATCTTACAACAAAACCGAGCCTTACTATGGCCTATTACAACCAATGCCCTTTTCTGGTCACTGCTGTTTTGTGTCAGATCAGGTTGATTGAATGTTACTGGCTACACTTCCTGCTGCTTAGTCTCCTTGCCAACATTTGACCTTAGTTCATCCACTTGGGTGATTTGGCTGCTACAGCATTGCCAGGCAACTTCTCAAGTAATAGTTAAAATCTTCTTAATATTTATTCAAATCCTACTTTCAGCTTGGGTAGGCTTAAGCTCCCCAATGATACTACAATGGATAAGCAATCGTAGAAAATAAATGAATAAATATTTAAACGATAAATGGCATTCATGACAAGCACAATCCTTGGAGGTTCCTCTTCGTAATATAATATCCTATATTTTTCAAAGAGCAATGATGATGAATGACTATTTGTCAAGTAATGCTGAACAAATGCTTTTCATCTTTCAGGGATTTGAATTGTTACCAAATGGCACCGAGAGGATGAGGAGGGGCTAGTGCAATCGAAGCGCGTAATGCCGAGAAAAACACATATTCGCTTCTCTTGATGCATGTAGCGTCTGCAGCTCTGCCCCCAGCTCTGATGTTGTTGATATATGTGCATTTCAATAGACCCACTGTTTATTCTATAAATAAAAGAAAGGTTTCAATATTTGTTTGCCTCAATCCATCACTGTATAGGCACAGTCCCTTAGAGCTAATCAATCACTGAGTTGCAGACACCCAGATACAAGCTGCTGTTCAAACACTTCTCCATGACTGCCAAGGTATCAATAACTATCACAACTGGTTACACATTTCACTTGCTCCATCTTGAGAGGTACAGGACAAGCATAAGGCCGAATCATCCTTCATCCACTCCTCCAAATGAGAGCAGCCGACTGCTCCACGTGTGATTTCTTAACTTTCAACTCAGGCATCTACTTCAATGGCATTGCCACTGCCAGTGAGATGAACTGATGTTGTAAACCATGCAAACAGCTGCAAAAGATGCTGGGAAAAAAAATGCATGCAGTGCGTCGTATCTGTGTAGCCTGTGATATGTAATGGTTGTTTATAAATCTTTATCCTCACAAGACTCCCCATTCCTCATTCAATGGTTTAAATCGTACATGGCCAGAATAATTCCAATCCAACTGGTGCATACACAGATGTGTACAAACTCCTCCATCCTGGGGTGTTTTAAATTAATGGTCATGTCTGGGTGTATGAGAGGGAACCAGTCTTGAAGATTTACTGTGCCTCTCCCTCATCATAATTCTATGCCTCTCATTGTGTTATATGGTGAAGAAAGCATGATGTGTAAGCCTCTTTTTCATCTCAATCCCATCAGCATCAGTGTTGCCTCAAGCGTTTTCAGCAGCAATAAAGCCTGCCTGTGGGTCCCCTCACTGCTGACTTCTGATTTATTCAGAAACTAAGCTGTTGTGCAATTGATTTGTATTGATTCCTTTTATATTACAGCATGCGTGATATAGCATCTTTGAAAAAGCAGCACAGCTATCTATCATTGTTTAACTACCGGTATGAATTTTTTGTCCTGGATGTTTTCAGATTTTATTTTTATCTGAGAATATAAAATGTTTCATCTTGGATGAACATTTTTAATGCAAAAAAATTACATCCTACTAATTTTTCTTCGTGATATTTGTGTATGTGAGAGCATTTTACAATGCTTCAAAGAAAATGGAAAAAAAAGAAAAGGTAATGAATTCAACCTGCGACTCTTTGGAGACTCATTAGCTCGTGTTCTGTGATAAACATGTAAAGGAACACACCGCCCTACGCTCAAACGGTTTGATGCGCATGTTCTTTCTGCACCTGCTGTTTTAACAGAGTGCTGGAGAGCCTTTCTGCTCCTGCTATTCCCACTCTCCTGTGTTCAATGAGACTCATTTATTGTGTAATGTGTCCTGAATATATTTGCTTACCGGTAGTTAAAAGCCATAAATATTAATGTTTGTTTTTTTTGCATATTGCCAGTAATTGAAACAAAGTCTATATCAACTGTCTAAACTGTTGGCTGGCATTACCTTTTATGAGAGGTACAATATGTTCAATTTAAACTGTATTTACATATCCTGACTGCAGGATGTCTGAGAATGCACAAGGGGACTGTCCTCATTTCTGGTACATCTGGCAGCAGCAGTGATAGGTCAACGCAGCCTTCTTCATCGTCCTCCTCTGTGACAGGAAGGTTACTAGGGATGCATTGCTTGAGCCTGACAGCTGTCGCCTCCCTGGCACCTTTTGGCATGCCGTTGCCTACAGGTGCTGAGGATGTGCTTTGCACATCTGTCTATCATAGAGAATAGACCTGTTATTGAGCAGTAGAAACACGCACCATGCTAGCAATTGAAAAAGGAGATGAAGGTGACTGATAGACATGTCGTTTTATGTCAGTGGAATGTCTGGGACTTCACTGGTGGTGTACTGTGGCATCGTTGCAGCCCTGATCGAGCTTATTTTCCTTTTTTCAATGTTGATTCCAAGGACCTTCTTTAAGCAGCCTAGCTCTGCTGGCTGTTGAAATGACACTGGAAAAGCCACATAGTTTGTACAAGAGGGTCACATAACATTTTCTTGAAAAGGAACAGAGGGCAGAATTTATGTATCAATAAAGTTACTTTTTTTTTTATGTTGGCCAATAATGATCTTTCCCACTTTGAAAGAAAAGCAGTCGTCACTGAGTTACACATTGATGGATTACAATGAAACTTGGTGGTTCCCTTACTTGTCAATATTGAGAGAATCCTGGGTGTACTCTGATGGTGCATATGTTTATCGGAACATATTTTTGTTGGATTAGGATTAACTTTAATTAAAATTTGACTTGGTTAAGGTAATGTTTGGGTTTAGGCTGTTTTATGCAGACAGTCTAATGGACTCTGCTGTAGACTCATTTTTATATTCTAGATTGCACTGCATGCCAACTGAAAGGTCACAGTTTGAACAAAGGAAGATGTCATTCATATTCTGATTTAAGAACACAAAATAATATAAAGTTTGACTTTGTAATGCAAGAACTACGGGTTTTAAATATGCCTTTTCTGTGAAGATTTTAGAGCTCCATATTCCAATTTACTTGTTGATGCTTCTGTTGTTCATCTTTAAATCTTCTTGATGTGTCATCCTGCAATAAATATTTATATTTCTGGCAGAGCATCCATCTCCTGAGACCTCCTTGCATAGGCTCACTATATTTCTTTTACACAGATGCAAAAGGCAATGGTGCTTATAGTATGACGGTAGAATATCTACAGTATGAGGCTATTTCCTGATGCGAGAGCCTGTTTGTGTGACTGGTTTGTCTTTCATTCATATGCTGGACATGGCTTGTTGTTTGTGCAGTCTCTCCTTAGGTGGTTGTTCCGAGGAGGGAACATACTGATGTGGGACACAACAGAGCCATTTGTTATTCAACTGTCCAGGCAGTCAGATCCCTTTACAATTCTGCAGCTTTAGCAGTTGGCCTCTCATTCTAACTCCTCCAGACTGTCATGTTCAGTCAAAAAAAAAAGACAGTAAACCTTTGGACAGAACTGTTTATCTCATCTGCATGATATTCACATTCAACTTTAGTCAAGAACATTGCTGCAGAATATTGCACAGCATTAAAAATGATCAAGTCAATGGGAATACAGTCATTCCAAATACAAGATGTGAATGTAACATGCACACATTTAAAATTGATCATAAATATTTGACTCCTTTTGTCAAAAAACATAATTTGATTGGTTCTTTGTTCAAAAACTGTGTTTTGCATCCAGTGCACCTGTGTGAATAATGGATGGACAGTTTAAGCAGTAAATGTGTCTCTTTTTTAACCATGAAAAGTACTATTTTGCAACTTCAGACACAACTGCATGATCTTTTCCAGCATCACGCAAGTCAGCCGTGATGGATTAAAAAGCACTTTTCATGAAGTGAACTATTCTCTTGAAGGAATCAATCTGTTAAAATATGCAGCTTCCTTGCTGCAGTTTTAAGGTGCTACACGGTCTGTGTAATTTGGACTCCTAATGTGGCGAGTGACGAAACACGCAAAAGTCATATTTAGAAAAGGTTGTGTGAGTCATTTTGGCACTGACAGTACGCTTGTATGTCAGTCAGATCTATGTGGAAATCGATGACCTGTTTATCTTTAGCATCGAGTCTACATCAGTTTTACGAAATTTAACACAGGCACATCTCCATTCGTCACTACTACACTGCAGTACATATGCCAATCACTTTATGTGTTTTGCCAGATTTGAAGTTATGTGTATATTTATTTCTGTGTTTGTAATAATAAGAGACAGGTACAGAAAACTGAATGCTAATCTAAAGTATATTGTGAATGGCATAACTGTGTAAAATCTGTATTTGTTTACTGTTATTGTAACCCAGCTATTGTCCCCAAGTGTGAGAGTGAGGATTAAATGGCTTGAATGTGAACGGATTATCCTCGTAACCATTTCAAGATCAATGCAGAGGGAAAATACATTTTCTTTCCTTTCTACTTGATTCAAATATATCTAATTTTCATTCACCACTAGGCCTTTCTGAGAGCTAACCATGCTGTAGGCAGGCTCAGCTCATGCATACATCATATTTGAAATGCAGGTAGTCTTTTAAAGGAGGGGGTTTGCAGTGCTTTCAGCAACTCATCACCCTGGGAAGCCAATAATCCATGTTGTTTATCTAAAACAGTATACTTTTGGCACAACCTCCCTACAGGGATGCAGAGCTGTCACATAATTCTGCAGGTAGGCTGACATGTTTTGCGCTTTTATTTTTTCTCTCGTTGTAAAAATCACCCTTTTTATGCTGAAACCGGTGTCTTCGGAAGCTTGCACTGTTGGCTCAACATCAGAGGAGGAGAGATGGCACCTATTATTGGTCTACTGCTATATACTGAAAACAAACAATTTGATAATTGATTATTTAAGACTTGATATATTGGAGTCAAAAAAAATGCCCCGAGATCCCTGGCAGGAGAGTAAATACTGTTTATAATATTCATGACCATAAGTCCACTGACCACTATTTCAGAGATGGTACAATATTTCTAAATTAGCATATTTAATATTTTTTTGCTTATCTCCATGTTTGATGGGAAAAAGAGATGTTCAATTTATCAATATTCAAGTCAAAGGAAAAGCTTTTGTATATGGTAAACCATGAGATGCTAAATATTTCCTAACTCTTGCAGCAGATTTGAGTTGGACATCCTCCGTCTTTATTTCTTCTATCAGGCAGTTCTTCATTCAAGCTATTCAGTGAAAATTACTGGTGAGTGCCATCACTGCAATATTTAGAGACTTTTGTCAGGGCTCTTGAGTCCTTCCACTCTGCCAAGAAAATGAGCCAAGGGACACTGTGGCATTATATGTGCGGAGGTCAGCTTGTTAACCAAAGTAATTGGATTTTTGCGTCCCTCTCTGGGACTTTAAACTGCTTCTCTCTCCAGTTTTAGTATTGATTTGTCTTTCATTTGGATTCAGTTTGAATGACAGCAGAATACATCAGTCACTCAGTCAGTGTCATACAACAGCCCAGTAGGTTGTTTAATCATTATTTATTGGGAATGTATATAGAATCAACTGAAATTTAACTCACTCGTACCACGATATATAATGATCAAAGATAATTTTATGGTGACTGCACTAGTAGAAACTGATATCACTTATATGAAGCAATAAATAAATACAAGTATTTTGTAAGTTGTTATTACAATTTAT
This sequence comes from Brachionichthys hirsutus, assembly GCF_040956055.1. Taxonomy (NCBI): domain Eukaryota; kingdom Metazoa; phylum Chordata; class Actinopteri; order Lophiiformes; family Brachionichthyidae; genus Brachionichthys; species Brachionichthys hirsutus. The sequence continues at coordinate 24,924 of NW_027180671.1, read as the reverse complement.
TTAAATTTCACAAGCCATCAGAGGTATTTATGGAGATACTTTTAAGTGTTTAAAAGGCTGGACAGTCACACTTTTGCACATTTAGCTGAAAGGTAGATTTAGTCTGTTTCAGGCCAAATACGAGAGGGTGATGGAATAGCTGGAAAGCAAATATCAATAATTCACAATGTTGAAATTTGAAAAGTTAAAGCCATGGCCTGCTACAGAAAGTGAGAGATATTTCTCCTGGGTGTTTTTGGCAACTTTAGAGAACTATTCATCAAACAACTTAGGGAGAAGCACAATAAAGACCAAATAGGAAGACATGACATTTTGAACTTTACAATAAATAGCTGATCTTTTGAGTCACATACTGAACAGAATGTTTCCATAAACAGAAAGCTCAATTAATGAACAAATAAACACCTACATAAAATATACATAGATCAGTTTGTATTTAGTGGATATCATTCTGGTTTCAATGTTGGTTATGTGCCCCGTAATGTGCTGGCGACATATCCTGGGTGTACCCTGCCTCTCACCTGTAGTCAGCTGGGATAGGCAAATAAAGCAGCTGTAGATGAGATGGTCTTGTCTACATCTGCATATATGGATGGATGGATGGATGTTGGATATATTTGCAAGGCATGGCAAAATGGTGAAATTATTTAAAATGTGAACAATTTATGTTGAAAGTCCAGGTATACACTGACTAAAGACAGTGGGGAAAAACCCAAAATGAAACACCTCACCGGACGTACTATGCTGTCAACGTGTTAATGTAATAGAAATCTAAGCCTTGTTGGAAACTTGGAAGACACACTCGTGCAAAAGGACTTGTATCTACACTTACACACACACACACACACACACACACAGCAGAGCAATTTGGGATTCCATTTTCTTGCTCAAGGTCACTGGAGGAGCTGTGAATAAGAGGATACTAGAATTAAAGTCCAACCTGCACTACAAATTGTGCTGCAGCCTCCAGGGCCCAAATTTACCAGACAGAGCACCAAGGTCAAAAACAGCCATGGCACAGTTAGGTGAATGTAATCATGTTAACTCACTCTGCAAATATCAGTGTTAAAAACCACTAGCTTGCAGTTTACACCACCAGGAAACACCATGACAGACCTTTTTTTTGCTGTAACAGAAACTCTGGCTCATATAAACTGCTGGTTTTCTTACCAACGTTGAGGCGGTCGGTACACAGGCAGGCAAAGAGTGCTGGAAGGAAGGAGCATGCCACTAAACACTCTGGCAGATGGGTGTGGTAGGAGCAGAGCCTAAGTAGTGCCAGGAATGATGAGGGATGAGTTGCAGGTGATTGCAGAAACACAGTTGACAGGAATGAGCTGATTGCGGCAAATTGCGGGGGAAGGAACTGGAAGACAGGAGAAGTTGGCGTGGAAAAAACACAGGCCCGCCTCAAGCTGTGACACTTTTGGTGATGATCCCGATCGCCATGTGGATGTGTAAATCTAATTATGAGGGGGGTGATGTGGTCAGCGGAGGTCTGCGCTCTCTGAGTGCTTTTAGTGATTTGATGTGTTCTGAGATATTTGGCTGATACCCCCACTTTGGTCACATGGTGGTTACCCTGTGGCTCTGCATGGCTGTAATGGTGCAAATCACTGAAATAAACAATATAATGAACCAATTATTGATGAATATTTCCACAAACTGTAACCTCATTTACATATAAGTCCATAATTTTTTTTTGATGCAATAAAATCAATAAATAATAATGAGAAATAATATCATCTACAATCTAATTCTAGCCTTGTACCAAGGCTCTGAAGCTCCATGGCAAAATGAGCTGTTTCTTTTACAAATATTTTTCACAAATCCTTCTTGGGCCTCAGGCTTCAACTCTGTTATCTAAACGAGATGTAAAAGAACACCTTCCTCTCAAAAACAAAAGTTTCTGTGAAAAAAGTGCTCAAAAGCACAAAACTTTTCATGACCTTTTGTTATATTCCTACTAGAGACAAGAAATACAATAGCTGTTGTACCAAAAAAGAATTGTATTGTATTATCGAAAGGTTATTGCCATTTCATTCATTTTACTTGACATCAAGAAAGCACTCATCCGATTGCTGTTTTAAAAGAAACCCCTCCGCCATTAGCACACAGAACAGCAACATGAGTTTCTAACAGCAGATTGTTAAAGGTAATTTGGTACCATCTTAATTGTGAGCACATGGGAAAAACACTATACCAATTCCCAAAGATAATCTCAGACCACTCATGGTACCACTGATTGATCAATCGGTCAGACACGTGTTGCTTTTCAGTGAGCAATGTTAAAGGATAACAAACATGGGTACACGGAAAGGACCAAAACTACCATCTCAGTGAGTATTTCTCTCTGATGACATAAAATAAATCCTTAAATGCTGTAAAGATCAGTATGGAATTGAGAACTGTGAAATGAGGCAGCAGAGCGGGCCTCTTGAGAATCTCAGAAAGGGACAAAGTGATGAGTCGTGTGCAAGTAAGACCTGCTGTTCACATCACAATGCAGCCAGTGCTTGCATCCAGCCAGCACTATACATTACTTAGTATTGACTGATTCAGGGTTCTGATAGTGTTGCCTTGTTTTTTTCAGAGGGTTCTCCGTCTAAAAACACTGATTTATATAACAAAAAGAAGAAGTTGGGAAAATGCAAACAAAAGCACAGTGCAATGTTTTCTAAAATCTAGAAAACTAGAAATGCATACACACAACATGTATTTAGATTATATACACACTTTTATTTACACTATTAAAATATTATAAATCACTGGTCATACATTGTTTACCTCTTGAGACAAAGAAATCATTTATGTAGTTGTGGAAAGTTATAGGGAGGCGAAAAAGAAAACAATGTGTATGCAAAAGCATATTATGTACTTTTCCGCAAAAGTAAGAAAGGACTATTAAAAAGGATATTTTTTCTCATATATTATCCATTGAAGCTTAGTTACTCAGGCCAACTTCATGCAAAGGATTAGAGAATACTGATTATTGGAAGGGATGAAACTGTTTTAAAGCAAAACATCAAATCAAAAAGAATAAAAATGTGAAATAAATATTGCACAGCAAACCTAACCAATTCACTGTAACTTTATTTTCGACTGCGCTTCAAATCAAAGGTCGATGTCACTGAATTTATTCAGTGGCTGGAAGATTTACTTATATCACAACTCTTCACTGTGTAAAAGCTCCAGGGTGCTTAACATTTAACACACAAATCAAACTGTGAAAAAGCTCTCAACACACAATCCATGCTCGGTTTATTTGCTTTGTGTGGTGCGATATTGATCCGGCTCTCGCTGAAGCACCTCACTATTTAAACATCATCTGCATGCTGCTTAATTACTGTCTGTATTTCTATAGATATTGTCTGCTCTAAATGCTGAACAAAAGCATATGCCTCATATCTGTGATGCTGGATTTTATAAAGACCACTCGGGGAAGACAGCAATTTCGTCTGTCACATATAGTTGCTGTCTCACCGTGTCATTTACAAGAATGGATGCTGACTTGCATGCTGAGCAGATCTCATTGGCTTTAAAGGCAACGCCTAAGTGACTGAGCAAATAATCCCCCACCCTCAGCTTTCTAGTTTTCCTATTTCGTTGTAAAAAGGGACGAATGTGTCGATATCCACTGTTGACAGAGAGGATTAGCTCACTGTAAAAGATGGATAGTGTAGGGTTTTACCAAACCCTCTTCCAGTTCTTGTTCCCCTTCGTGGGTGCGTATTCAATGAGGAGAATGTGGGTTAAGATTAAGACATTTATATAATTAACAGATCAGTACAAGTTGGTTCAGATATCAGCGCTGAGATTCCAACACAGCTCTCGTGCCCACGCTTCGTTGGAATCAAGATGCTTCCTGCTTCGTCCTCACGTCATTCCGTCCCCTGAAGGCGGGACTTTGCCCCAGCCAATCTAAGCCCATGTTTATCTGTGTTGTATGTGACGTCACTGTTGTGATGCGTTCAATTGAAATCAGTCATTACAATAACAAACTAAACGTGGTGCGTCGCTCTTGTTCTGTCGGCATGTAAACACGTTGTGGAATCCCATCTACTATGGAAATTCCCTACAATAGATTATAATGCTCATTCTAAGCAGTCAGCTCATTCACCCACACATTATTTCAGCAGTGCCTCTCTTGTCTCCTGAAATTGTGGAACTCTTTCGAATTGATAGGAAAAAAAATATTTCCATATGTATGTTTAAAAAGATTATACTGTGAAAAGTACACCTAGGTGAAAAGTCTTATATATTATAAATGTGTTATGACTTAAACAGCCTCAAAACAATTATGGCAGATATGAAACAATTATTGGCATTATTTTAATTGCAAGCTTCAATGTCAAGTACAAACTGGAGATCTTGGACTGCACTTTATTTTCTCTTCAGTAAGGCAACACACCTACATCGACAGTCTCTTTTTGATTTTAGTGCCGAATTCGTTATTTACACAGTGTAAACCAGAACCAGACACAAATAGTTCTACATAAATGGAAATCCATGGGATTTATAGATTCTTGCATTCGTCAGAAAATGGATTGGACTGTGGAAGGATAATTATTAGATTTCCTCTTAAGGTTAATGTGAGGACAAGGGGGGACTCTTACTCTTCTTAAGTCAAATGCAAAGTAGGACAGACATTCATAAATTATGGAGTAAGCATCTCTGAAAGAAGGCTGAAATATGATTTAAATGTTGGTGTAAAATTTAAAGTAGTTTATATGGATGCTCTCAGGAAAACACTCCATACAACACTTGCAATGCCATTCAAAATCCCAATTCTGTCTGCACTCAGCTTCAATTCAATGGTGGCATAACAAATACATGGAATTAAATGCTGTCTCACGTTGAATCCTGCCAGACGACAAATATTTTCATATAGTAATTCTAACTCACGGGAGGAATGCTATTATACCTATTATTGACTTAAACTTTACTGTTAAAGCTGAATTAAACAAACACATTCTGATATACATCAAACTGTTTGTCTTCAGTCTTACGGACCAAGAAGGAGAACAAAAGGGAAGGACACTGAAATAAAGATTTTGTAACTTTTTAAGGGAAAACGTTTGATTTAAGTGGAGAATCTCTTTGCAGACAGACAGGCAGACACAAATCTTGGACTACTGGCAAACAAGCAATAATGAACTACATAATGAACTCACAGAACGAGGAAGCCTCCAGAAAAATGATAACTCTTTTAATGAAGCAAAATCAATAACCTTTACATAAAATAACAGAGAAAAAATTAAGAGAAAGAGCTGATGATCTGGGCCAAGAAGAGAATAGATATTTTTTTATTTCTACTTAAATCATAACACTGATGAAAGTAATAATGATAATAGGCTTACAAACAAATAATTTCTCTTCGCTGTGAAGGAAAAATGACCAAGATGTAAAAATATGACCTGCTGGGTGCATTACAGGAAAAGTCATGGGCTCATTATGATTTATTATCCTGGAACCATGAATATATTTTCTAAACATTTACTGCAGCTGATAGTAGTTGTCAAGACAAAAACGTTCAGAAAGGTGATCTTCAGTTAGTAGTGTTTATTCTCATGTATAAATCAGATTTCATGGAATGCTGTTAGGTTAAACATGACAATTTCTATAACAAGACAATATCAAATAAATAGCAAACCTTACATTTTTGCCTCCATGAAGAATCACATTTTAATCCTCAGTCTTTTGCAGCTCATTTTTCCTGTCTGGTTCAAGAAGAAATGCTGCAGTAGTTCCAGTGATACATTTCATTGTTACTGAGGGATAGGGAAATGTGAACCAGTCAACAGAATAAAATAAGTGATGACAAAAACAAACAAACATTCTTAGTCTGTGTCTATGTGATTATGTAAGTCTTTGAATGCATGTCTGAAAAGCCTATTTACCAATTATATTCCTCTTGAAGATGGATTTTGGATTACATGTATTTAAACATTTAGTTGCTAATGACTCATAACCTGCTTGCTGGGTACTGGAACTTTGGGTTGAGTCAGATGAGCCAATATTATGTATTTTCATGTCAATTTAGATATTTATAAATATTTTAATGTACTTTTAATGTTTTCAATATCTAGGTAACTAGTGAGGAACACATACAGTATTATTAACATTTTGTCTGAAATTAATGTACCCAAACAGTTGAATAAGATCATCATCTTTTGCTTGTGCACTTTTACACACAGTGACTGTGTGATTATGTGATGCAAATATAAGTTAATGCCATACACAGAAAAGAACATAATATAGACTGCAACAACACCATTCAGTTCCTCATAGTATCAGATTTTTAAAGAATTGATGGAGACAACTCATTCGGGCTTGAAATGAAATCGAACAAGAATCCATCTCTGAAAAGCAGTTTTTTTCCCCTCCCTTATCCGCTACGTTGTATAATTTCTTTAGTTTCCACAAAGCCCCATCTGTGTCTGTGAAAAGACCCAATTGGACCCATTATGCCACCGTTTCCTGGTCACATCTGCCAAGCAAGCCTTTGCAAGCTGCGACTTGGATCCATTTACTTCCCAATTTAAGACCAGAGAAATTGATTGAATGATGCACATGAACTCACAGTATGGATGGATAAAAAAAAATGTTTAATCGTTATTTGCATGAGAATGGTAGTCACATCAGCATCCAACAATAGTGTCATCTGTACATTTCCATATCCTTCTGACGTCCTTACAACAATGAATAACAAATTCATTGTGCATTGTTAATTTGTTTTTGTGAAGAAAAACAGACACAACATATACAGTTTAAGATGTGTCATCGGCTATATGGCAAAATAAAACTTACTGGCATAGCAGGGAGTTTTCTTATTTTATGTTCATTTATGGAATACTGTAATCTAAAAATGATTTATCAAACAATAGAATAGTTTTGTGAAAAAGTTGTAGAGTGAGCCAGAAAAATGTTCTTGTTGCTGTGGTTTGCATTCGCAAAGGGAAGAAAGCAAAAAAAAAAAATCACATTTATTTATTGATTCAAGATGAATTATTTAATGCCTTGGCAGTTAAATCCTATATGCAGTTTTTTTAAGAACATCTTGTGAGTTTATGTGTTTGCTACTGTGTGTGTGTGTGCGCCCTAGTAAAAACTGCTTGGCTCTCTCATGGTTTCTTTCATTTGGCACAACTTTAAATAGACTTTGTGACACGCAGGGGTTCATCAGCAGCCATTGGCCTGATACAAAGTTAATTAATTCAGGGCTTGAGAACAGACACCATTTCTCCCAATAGAAATCATATTGATGTAAATCAGCCCTCACTTGCTCTCTCTCTGTCACTGCTGAACGAGAGAGGAAGTGCTCTTGTTTCCATGGAAAAGGGGGAATCAAAAACAGACACAGAGCTGAATCCTGGAAATTGATGCCGAGACAAGGAAGCAGTACAAATAGATCATTGTTATATAAACATGAATTCATTAAATGTTGACCTAATTTTGGGTAGTGATTGATAGGTTTATCTTGTAGGTCAAATCTGGAACTCTTCAATTGTTGGGGAAAAAAATATTAGCGAAAGTTGGAGGCACTGTAACATTCTTTATTTTATAGCAAAATTAGCAAGCAGTGTGGCTGCACCTCTGCCTGTTTTAACAGATCTTTTAACAGATCGGCAAAATACTAAAAAGCACTCAGAGAGCACGGACCTCTGCAGAGCACCTCATTCCCCTCATATTTAGATTCACACCATCCACATGGTGATCTGGATCATCGTCAAAAAGGACACAATGACGCCGCACGTTGATGCTTAGTATTTGCGGGAGTAAATATGGATGATAACGGTGGAGCGTATGTGGCAATTTTAAAACTGTTGTCCAACGGGAGCCTGCACATTTACAACTTAATATTTTTAAGAAGATTAAAGAGAAAGAGAGCCAGGTTTTTTTAGCCATGGCATTTTGTAGGGCTGTCGCAACAAAGTCTCTACAAAGTTGCACAATAATGACGTACTGCAGGGCTTAATGACCAAGCTCTGCAGTGTGAATGTAGCAAAAGGCTACGTTCACACTGAGTTTGTATTTCTATGTTTTCTTTCTTATAAGCCAAGCTTTTCAAATCTCTTGAAAAGTTAAGATCAGCATGATGTGATTTGTTTGCTGTTATCACCAAGAGGATACTTCAATGTATGAAAGCCTGGATATGGTTTTTATCCATAAATGTAAAAAATAAAATAAAAATGCCTGAAGGCAACTCATGCAAAATGCACAAAGGCCATTTTACAGGTATGACAGCAATGAATAAAACATGAAAGAAATATGGGGATTATGAGGAAAGACTACTTTGTTGCCTCTTTCTGGTCAAGGATGTTCATCAATATAACAAAACAAGGACACAGGTGCAGCCACAAAAGTCTGATTTATGCAATTTGATCTAAGTCAGGTATGCTTCTCTGGAAAGCCTGAATGTTCCAGCTGGGCATTCATTATTGTGTCGCATTATAAGCATGTAAACCTAATACAAGATAAAGCACCATACACAACAGAGATCAATCATTATGCATACTGATTTGAATAAAATAATTATATATATAAAAAACATTGTATGGTATTAACTATGGTGACTCACAACAGGATTATTTATTTTTGTAAGGCAGAACATAAACTGGAGTGACAGATATGTCAAAGATTGACACACTTCACACCTGGATCTGTTAGTAGGTTTGACTCCCGGCACACATACGTCATTGCCATGATCTTAGTTTCATTAATATTGTGATTCTTCTTATTCTGCTTTTTAAAATTCTGCTTCCTTGTGCATGTAACCTTTTAACTGGCATGTTTTGCTGTCAGAAATGCACTCAGAGAGCGCAGACCTCCGCCGAGCAGCTCATTCCTCGCCTAATGGATCATAATCAAAAGGTTATAAAATGTTCTTGGTATCTTTGTACACCAACCAAAAGTAAAAGTGAATTGGAGTTGATGTGTATTTTTTTACAGATTTTTTTAATCTGTAAATGGGGTTCTTAATGATGGATTTGGCTGATGGGATGAAAGCTGCACATTCCATAGTCTGTCTATTATGAAAAAGTGACACTCCAATCCTCTGATCTTGGCAGTTTAAATTCAGTCCATGATGTCTTCCTGCAGACCACAAGGGAAATTAATAAATGATTAAAGTCGAGAGGAGTCGAGGGAAAGAATAGTAAATAGGGATAATGGTGTATTGCTGAATGATGCCATCTCACTGCACACAGGGTTATGACTCCATCTACTAGTGGGAAAATCAATTCCTGGTGGCTGTTTTTAGTGACGTTCTCGCATTTCAACCATGAAAAAGAAGGATAAAGCTCAATGTAAAGTATAGTTGGGGTTTTCATCTCCAAATCTACTTTATTTCTACACATTTAACTATAACATATGACAATTAAATGAAAATTTAACACAACGCATTGGTTAATTGGTTTTGTATCTTCTTCTTTTGTCATATGTCCTTAGACCTTCAGCTCTTTTGCAGCAAGCCAGTCCAGTGTGTCATTGTCCAAGTCAATTAAGCCCTGATCACCATTTGGCGGGCGGTATATGGGGCAGCTGGTCACCACGTGGTCCACAGTCTGTGATGGATCCCCACATTCACAGTGGGCACTGTCTGCAAGACCCCACTTCTGCATTGTTGCACCAAAACGTCCAACTCCTGTCCGCAGCCGGTTGACCAGGAACATCTGTTGGATTCTCAATGTAGCGGTGCAGCCTGGATGGTACTGCCACCTTCCACTGGTCCCTCCATCTGGCCTTCACCTAGGATTCCTTCGATATGTCAGCTATGTGTATGCATTCGTGCTATAAGGTTTGGTGACATAATAATGGATTGTTTTTATATAAAACGTATTTTGTAAGGGTCCCTTTTGCACAGAGGAGAAAGGGTTAACAATCAGTGGCAAACTGCACAAAGACACCAACAATTCAAATTGAAACAGCGCTCCAAACTACAGCAGTAATGAAATCAATTTATACACCCAGTTCTGTTTAATTAAACTCTTATAAATACTCACCGTTCAGGGGTGCAGAAACGGAGATAGTCATCACGACTCTCTCCGGATCAATCCCCCACCCCTTTTTTTGTCCACCTATGTTGTACATATTATGTGTCTTTTAAATTTTAATTTATTGTTATTTTACATCTGTGGAGTAATTTATTTTTATTTTATTGGTATTGTTAAATGTCGATGATTGAAAGTACTAAGGACTTTCAACGGAAACAAGACCGCAAGGGCTTTTTTGTGTTTTTCTTAGACAGGATGTTTGACTGTACTTGTACTGTAATACATGCTACTGTTTGACTGTACTTGTACTCTAACATTCTATCTAATAAATATATTCATCATCATCATAGTAGTCGGGAGAAAATTCTTCCGTCTCCTCCTCCAACCCTAAATCTAACCCTAACCTCTAACAAAGTCTGTTATCTCCCTTTCTTGCAGTCAGCAGTGTCAGTCACTTCTTCCTTTGTGGATTCGCTTGTACAGGCTATTCTCCAGCTGCACATGATGTCAAGGAGAATGACTCCATCTGAAGCTGCTGCAGCAGGTGAACATGAGAATGGTATTGTAGTTTGTGTACCTGCAAGCAACGACAGATATACATGCAGTCATCCTCGTTAACTGTTCTTAACAGATTACAGGCAATTAGCACCAATATTGATTGGAAAAATACCTGGAGGGTTTATGCTATATAAATATATACCAGTAAGTGGGTGGAAAACAGCTCTTTAACTCAACCAAAGACATTTAACTCCATATTTCCAGCAAATAGGATTGTTCTGTCCTTCTATTGAAGTATCCAAACAGTTTTACTCATTCCTCATTCTTCCACACTGCATTTAATGCTTTAGCTCAGGCTAATTAGTATTATTAGATAGCATTGGGTAACACTTCAGTAATGTTTTTCCTCTTGCTGTGCTGATACATATATCATTGTTTTCTTGCATTAACGTCGTGCATTGTCTGTTGCATTTTATCTGGCATTACCTTCATCTTTCTTTTAGTACAACGGATAACCTGGAAGTGGGGTGGCATTGTGGCACCCTGAGTAATACTGTTGCCACACAGCAAGAAGATTCTGGCTTTGATTCCTTTCTGTGTGGAATTTGTATGTTCTCCTTGTGTGTGCGTGGGTTCCCTCTGGGTTCTCCGGCTTCCTCTCACCTCCAAAAACATGCAGCTTAGGTGAATTGGTCACACCAAAATGATCCCTAGGTGTGAGTGTGAGCTTGCATGGTCGTTTGTCTTTCTTATATACCTATAGCAGATATGAAGGCACAATCGTCTAATCTACATTACAAGAAGATAGATGGATAATCTGAGAAATGACCATATGTAAGCCAGTACTGAAGTTTTTCATTAGTTTTCCAGAAAATCAGAAATGTTCAAATAATAATGAAATATTTGAATGTCTGTGGAACAATGATTTGCTGATGCACAAATATCTATCTAATGTATTGGATAGAATGAAATGCATTTATTCATATACGCCAATTAAGTGTAGTTCGTAGAAATGGAATAGGGGCTTCTGACATCCCAAAATTGGGATGGCAAATAAAATTCAGTTATGGTTTTGAATTCTAAGTATGCTTTTTGCTGTAGATGTGTAGAGACCAGTAAAGTAAAACCATGCAAAGCACTACTTATATACTATAGTTTCATATTTCACAGTTACCGTTATTAATTATAAGAAATGCATAGGGTAATAAAAATCAGGCTGAAAACAATTATAATAACAGTTCCTCCGTATTAAGTATTTAATTTATATCTTTCATTTTACATTATTTAAACTGTTTTGCTTTCTTTATAGGTGTAACATAACCTTGTACAATCTAGAAGGGCAGACCAGCCTCAGACAATCTCTATTCACCAATCTCATTACCAGGGTCACACTGCCCTGATTTGTTAATCCTCAGTTTCCCTCATGTCACAACACAAAACAATAATCGCCTATTAAGATAATGATATTAGCTACATAAGACATGACTTTAAGTATAAGACTTACAGACCTGTTATATCTAATTGAACATTGCTTAGCAACAGCCGTGTCTGAGAGTGACACAGTGACCAAAGCTGACTGGTTGACTTTGTTCTTTATCATTCATATATTCTTAAGAATATGTGTACAACTGTAATAATGTCTTTTTGTGTAAATATCAATACCTCTTTCTTGGCTGGCAAATATTTTTCAAAGGTGAGACATGGTGGCACATGATTCAAAAAATGTTATGGAGTGATAAAACATTCCTGGGCAGTGTAAAACGAAAAGAAATATGATTACCCTTGAAAACCTGGACATTCTGAAGATCTGTCCTCCACCATGCTGAGCCTCCTCGCTCTTTCATTCCCATAGGGATTTATGAGAAGAGCAAATTAAATGTACTATTGAGAAAGCATCATGGTTCTAATATCTGACACCTCTCTCTATTTAGACAAATTCGAGTCCTCTAACTTCAGTTTCTTAAGAATACATGAAGGAAAAAGAACAAATGATATCATTACTTTTGATAATGTTATCGACACCGGTTTTGTAATTCAGATCTCCCAATGACTTGATATTACACGGGTGAGACTGAGAAAGGTTGTGTTTTGTTCAAATCCTGAATTTTCCTTAATTTGTCAGTTTCTATGTTGCTCAGCTGCACATTAGCACGTGACTGAAAACAAAACCTTACAATGTTTTTCTCTGGAATATATTTTGAAATTCATACTACAGTGGGTTTTTTTTTTCAGTACAAGGACACTGCTGAAATCCGCAAAGTAGATTCTGATGGTTCACGCTATAAATAGCCATTCAATAAATGCTGCACAACTTAATTTAATAACAACTTAACTTTTGATACATTTGGATAAAATATTCCTATACATGCACTGCAGTCTTATATTTGGAGTCCATGCTAAACACTTTTACACAACAGTGAGCAAGTCCAACTGAAAACGGTGACCTGGGCTCAGCGACTATTGGAAAATATGATGTGACACCACGGAGGAGCTGCGCCTCACTTCAAAACACCAACGAGTCCTCTGGGAGGTCGGTTTTGAAGCGAAGGGTGGCACACTTCACAGCTAGAAAAGCCTTTTATCAGTCAGTAGAGTTGCCTTCGAGGACGGGGGGTATTTTGTGTCGGCTCCTTCAAGCCTGAAACACATTGAAAGTAAGCAAAAAGTGCATTGGAAGAGAATGCTTACTAATAGTGCCTTCACACTAGAACACTTTATTCTAAAAAATACTCCTGAAATAATTTGAACTCCTTGTGAGACTATGTATGTCCATTGAGTGTTGGATAGTATTTAACATGAGGAGTGATTCCTATTGATTAAAACAAATACATTGTGGGCATTGTCATACATGATTTAGAACCATATTTCCATGCCAATTATATGCCAATAGATTTATTTGGACATAACTGTAGTTAATGATACAACATTAAAAATGTGATGACCAAGAAGAAATGTATAATTCATAAATGTAAAATTTTATCTAGAAGTTTATAAATGAATCAAAACGCAGAAAATGACCTCGTAATATAGTCGATTTTTCCCCTCTGTGAGTGAATAATAGCTTATTCTTAGAGAGTATATTCAACCAGAAGTGGGCTCTGACCTCTTAAGGTCTTGGTAACTGATGCTGTACTTTTGATAACAGAACATTTGTCAATGTCATTGTTAAAAGTAGAGAATTCAGACACCGAAGAGAGAAAATTATGCAGGATGTGTTGACATGTTACACCAGTTTATTCCTCTGTCTGCACATTATTCATTTGTGTACCTTGAGTATAATTCGTTCCTGGACTGAACTTGTAATTCAATTCACTCATGTCAAATAATTGTTCCCCATATAAAATAAATGAAAATAATTAATCCATTCTTAATTATCTTCAAAATTAAGATACAGTTTATCTGAATAAACAGTGTACAGAATGCAAAACCTTTTGTCTTGTTGCCTCTTTCTTGACTGGCACAAATTGTTTTCAAAGGTGAGATATGGTGGCACAGGAAAGACACTGACAAAAAAAGGTCTGAAGCGATAAAACATTCATTGGCAGTGTAAAACTAAAGAAAATAGGATTACCCTTGAAACCTGGACATGATGTAGGTCTGTCCTTCACCAGGTTGTGCCACCTCTCTCTTTCACTCCCACAGGGATTTAAGAGAAAAGCGAATTCAATTTCCTATTGAGAAAGCATGGGTCTAACTTCAGTTTTATTCAACAGCAGCCACACAGGAACTGATTACAAATTCATCCCAGTCCGCCCGATGAGTCCTATTAGTCAGGGTTATATGACACAGTCACTATAGCAACGCAAGGAGAAGAAATACTTAAACAATGTCAGCCAAAAGCAGAGGTGGAATATGCTCAGCTTTCGTTAGCAAAGCATTATATCAGTCAACAATTTTCAGCAGATAAATATTTTCAAGGCCAAGTCAGTAACGTTTTGATAATAATTTGATAATAGTTCTGGAAAGTGTGTATTCTCTATATTCTGAATGATTATGAATGCGTAAATAAATATTGTATACAAAAATATTTGGAATTACACAAACAACTGACATGACCAGACCAGCTGCTATATTAATATATTAATATATTTAATCCTTGTTACCATATATATTAAATTGGGCATATTGTTAGATTCTGAGTTTGGACCCCAGAATACAGAGATGTAGGCAGAAGAAACAGTCTGTAGAACTTTAATTATAAGGATAACAAAAATACTCAGCCAAAAGGATGGCGAGCTGGCATCACTACTCAATAGGTAAATGAGCACAAAGACAAAAGCATCATCTGACAATGGACAAATAGCTGAACAGAGTATACTGAATATGGCTTGGAGCTTGATTGTGGAGTTGAGAATCACGTGTGTCTTGTGACACGCAGCCAGTCCAGCTTCAGTCACGCACACACTGTCAGGCAGAAAAACAGAGGTTTCTCGGTATATTTGCTTTTATTATTTTCTTATTCATACATTACTATTACCAAAAAATGTAATGTTTGGACACTTGCAAAATCTGCCTACAGAAACATAAATGTAACATTGATTTGAATATTCACAAAACTAAAAGTATTTAGTTTGTGCCTCAGTGCATGATCTGCAGTCACCTTATACTAGTCAGCAGTGAATTGTTCTCTAAAAATAATAATAATAGTTTTTTTATTAGTCATCAAAACTTGCCCAGAGATCCAACAGTGGTCCCTAATGATACCACACATTATTTGGAGACGATAACAGTAAAAACGTTGTGCTTCATCTGTGACTATCCCTCCCAAACAGTCTGTATATTTTCAGATGTGTAATATTAAAACAGCTTTTTTCCAAATAAATAACAGTAATTTGATTGAATGCTGATCAATCAGATGGCATCCCAATGGCATATAATACCTACATTTCCCATTAAACATATACAGTCACTTGATTTCTCCTGGGAGTGCAGGGGAAGTTATGGATAACTGGTTTTCCTTTATGGACTGTCATCTCTTATCGAAGGTTTGGTGGATGTTTCAACACAGAAGGCATTCAAAACTGCTAAAGGCATTGATCATTGTAAGTTAATGACACTCCTTAAGTATACTGTGTATCCATCCAAATTGACAATGTTTTTGTTTTATTTTAAATTTTAAATGCAAATGTGAAATCATGGACATGCAAATATAATTTTGACTGCACACTAACTGCTAAATATCAAGACTATAAAATCCATTGGTAACATTTTTAAGTTAATTTGGCTCCACAAATTATGAATAATAGTAAATGTGGCATTAATGACCAAGTATATCAGTCCTGCCCACAATAGGCAGGTCAATTCCTGTTGATGAGACAATTGTCATCTAGAAGAAAATGGATGGCTGGATGGAATCAACATACATTTGCATTTCTTCATATTCATTATAAGGAATGATAACAATACCAAACCAAATAAAGTACTGTTTACCATTCTGAAGAATTGTACCTTTAGCATTAGGTATTTGAGATTTGTTGACAGTTAAACAAAGTCACTTATTTTGATCTGACGGCACCACTAGTCTGCAGCTGAGGGGTCCAGGCTGATAAACCTCTGTGACACACAGAGAAATGTGCCTGGCTGTATGAATTCAATGAATAGCAAGATAAATCAGGCCTCATGTAGATCCGGTATCTCCATTAAAAACACAACAGTGAGCACGCCGGCGTGCAGCTCCAGGATCAGCAGCGCTTCATTCAGTCTCATTGACAGTCTGCTCTGGCGTGTGCCTATAGCACTAGGGAGTCAGACTAATTCTGTCAGAAAACTATTCTGAGGAAACAGAGTATTATTGCAGTAAAATATGGTGCAGCAAGGATTTGTGTGTGACAGCAGTGTCCAGCTATCCAGTCACGACTGCCAATTCCAGTTTAATGCAAATGTGTTTACATAAATGACTGTGGACAATACAAGCTTATGTAGAAATAGATGAGTGCTGAAGGGTGGTAGACCATCACCAGGAGCAGTGGGTCTACAACCATATAGGCCTGGGGGAATTTATACAGACACTAAGTGGTGTTTGGGCAGGTAAAAGGCAAGGTTCTTATATTGATTTAAAATGAGGGAAAGTGGCACACAAAGGAAGGGACAATTGCGTTCACTGTGATGCATTCTATTCCCTTTTTCCAATCCAACGCTGCATGGCACCTGATTACTGCCCCCCAACATTACATTAACTACTACTATAAAATACTTTATGCTCTGGTTGAAGACTCAAAACAAATTCTGCTTTGACATGTGAAACATTCAATTGGGTGCATGATATGTGTGACTGGCATGGTATGAACTGTACTTAAAGAGATTGTAGTCCATTCATACTGAAATGTCTTGAGTGGGATCAATGCATTTGGAAAAATAAATGGGACTTAATCTTATGTATTATCTTCTATACTATTTTTAAATATTAGTGTGTGGCTTAAATTAAGGCATAATACAAATTTTGCTTTAAATAGTATAAACATTTAATTTATTTCTGCATCACCGTATCTACACATTGTCAGCTTTTGTGCAAAGATTATAACGTTCATACAATAAGAAAATAAACTAATATTTAAAAACTCCTGCCATGACAAACTCAACTCCTCATCCAGCTCTAGTATGAGATCCAAATATTAATCCACAGTCTCTTCGGAGAATGAAAAGGAAGGCAGTGCCAGTAAAAAAATCATCATGATCAGACCAAACCCTTTGCATCCTTATAATACCCTTTCTGTGACACAGGATGTTAAGATTCCCTCTGTTCATTTGCACCCAAATCCACTTTGTCCCATCTCATGGAGTGCAACATCAGAAGGGAAGCGCACAAGGCAGAGATGGATGTCAAATGGGATTAACCCAAAGAGCATTCAAGACTTTACTTTCTGCTTTTATTTCTGCTCCCAGAGAGACTTGAACAAGCCTTCCTCATGCAAGATGTCACACTCATGTTCACTTCTTCGTCCTGGGATTAGGGAGATTTGATCAGGTCGCGGTTTGGTTAGGAGAAATGCAGTGGCTGAATATTAATGTGACATGTTTTACTGTGCAGCCTTTTAAAAAGAGTACGCTGATACACCCAAACTTGGCATATGACTGCAGATAGCATAGTCCGTCCGGCTCCATCGAAAGGTAAAATAACAAGCACTACAGCTTGGTCATTTAGTTGTTTTCCACAACTGAACTCCATCCACATATGGTACTGTTAATTGATACGAACCACCATTAAACTTCGAGGTGCACATCTGACCAATTCTCCTTTTTTAGTGGGATATACTGTATAATAAATGTAGCTGCCCATTTATTAAATACATGCAATTGGTGAGGAGGAGAGGGATAAAGGAGAAGGCGTTAAAGGGCTTCAGAAGACAGCTGGGAAAAACTATTTATAAATGGTTACATCTGCCAAGTTACGGTGTTAGTATAACACTAATGACAGCATCTGGCTGAATATTAATCTTGGATTGTTTCTAAGTACGGTATTGAGCATTTTTTAAATCGATTTTTCAAATGAGAAATGCTACCAATGGTTTTTATTTGGTTGAAGTTTTGGTGGGAGTTTGCAAAAAATACTCGACATAATTACCTGAAACTTGCATGAATAATAGAAACTAATTATGGATTTTTTTGTTCTTCTTTCTATAATTTTTAGACTAATATTTTCTCTAAGCATGCAGATCTACACGTTGTGGAGGGGTGAGGCACGATATTTTACTGAACAAAACAAAGCACCTGGAACATAAACTACTAAAACATTTTCAGAGATGGCATCTTTTTGTTTGTGCTTTTGTTTTCTTTCTTTATTACATACAATTGTGCACTTATGGATCAGTTGTTGATGTAAAATGAATGGTGATAACTAAGAAATAATGCCAGATCAGAAATGTGCATTCTGCTAGTAAAAGCCTAGCCGCTGTCTCGGTTTCTTGCATATATGGACTTGAGCAATTGACTCCCTCATTATTGGCTTAATAGATCATTTATTGGATAAATGGACAACATGCTCATTTGTTTATTTAGTGTAGTTTGAAGAAGGAAAAAAATGTATTCCCAGTTGGTTTTTGTTTAGCTCTGTTCTCCATGAATTACTATATACTTGCTGTCTTTCCCCCAAAGGGATGCCTGAGACCTCTGAGGCACTGGCTTTCCTGTAATATATGATCCATCTTCAATCACGATACATGGATTTTGCTCTCGGCACAGTTCACAGACAGTTTTGCCTTTTACTTCTGAGCCAGCTTTGCTGTTGCTGAATCATACAAAACCCAAATACCTTCCTTAAATATTAAGATGGTAGTTATTCAGCGTTAACAGAGCTAGATGCCTATGACATGGCAACAAAAAAGTCAACTATAATTAAAGCTGTATTATTGAGTAATAACAAAAATAAGAAAACCAATCTGAATTTGTTGAATTGTTTCAGCTCTTTTCACATGTATCCCAGCTATTCTAGTCGGTATTGTAACTCAGGACTGCGAGTGTAAGAAGGTATACAGCAACAGTAACATGATAGGAGGCTGTGTGTTAATAATGAATCTTTTTCCTACTTGTAAATTATTTAATGGCAACTATGTGTAGATATATAAATCATTCCTTTTGAATGGAATGGCAAAGAAAAAATGGATTTGGTGTAGAGATAATGAAGAATCATTTCTTGTGTGACTTTTAGACTGGTTAAAAGTTATTCTGTATGCATAGCAGAATAAAATACACCATTTCGCTGGCTATTTCATATTCAGTAATATATGAACAAACTGTGTTTTTCCATTTGAATGTGCTTTCTACTTGTTATAGCTTCCCAGGTGGTCCAGATGCCACTATAAATGATTTGTCATTAGAATGCGACTCCAACAAACTGGTTAACAAAAGGGAATATTAATAATATTAGAGGTCTTGGCATTGGTGCAGTAAATCCAATGTAGTAGTGTGGTGCTGCTCAAAAACACATTACTGATTAAGGCATGGGGAGACACAGTTGACAAGATCCATGGAATAATCCCATGGCAGCCTCTGGCTTTGGTGTTGGATTATTGTTTCTTTCACATTCGTGTTGAGTTCAATGACTGCTACTTTCAACCTTTCAGCCAAGAAAAGCTGCAGCAAATGAAAAGATATGGTAGAGCCTTCTGTTATCAGAGCATATAAAACATCAGAATGCTATCTCCTGGTAAATGACTGTCAGCCTTCTAATGTTTCCAAAATGTAGAATCGTGAAGTGAGGGGGAAGGAAAGAAGGAACAGCAATTTCCGAGAACCTTTATCCAACATTAAGATTTTTCAGTTCACCCAGATGCTCAAAACAGCACCGCACATTAACTTAATATTAGACATTTCTTATGAGGTTCTATTAACGGGGAAACAATACAAATATATCAGTGCTGATGGACTCCAAGTTGCTAGCAGTGCCTCTCAAACCCAGATCTTCCAAGCATATGTTGTTCCACATGGAAAATAATGCTACATGAATGCATATTGTCTGTCATAAAATCTAAATCTGAATTTCAAACTATTAAGAATATTAATAATATGATAAAAAAAGAATAGCTCTTTCAGCTGCAAAACAAAGGCTATATATAATATATAAAAACAAATAGATGATTCATGTATGTTTTTATGAACCAGTTTTGCTTCATAATGGCATACTTGTTATGTATTTATATATTTACTGTTTTGTCACAGCAAGAAAGTCACAGCTTCAAGTCCAACTTGGGGCTGTGAGGTTTGTCCAGTGTGTACCACACCTCTCGACCGTAGGCTACTGGGATAGGCTCCAGTAGGTCCCGTGACCCAGCTTTCAGATTATGCGTTTAAGAAAATTTAGTGATTGAATTTACAAAGTAATTTATTCATGACACCCAAAAAGGTTCAATGCTGAAAAGGTCAACATAAGCAAAAAGGGAACGCGATTCAGCCAAAAATATTCTTACTCATTTTGCAGAGGGCTGACTTCCTGTGGCATCTTTTCCCAGTGTTGAATGCAACTGTCCATTTATAAGTTTAAAGAAAAAGTACACATTCCAGTTGTGAAAATACAATTGTCACATCTACCCAGTTATTTATGTCTGCCAACAATCTACTCATTAAATATAGTCAATACATTTTGCTTCTGAAGATAAACAATATAACATTTTTATTTCAGTTCTGTGGTGTGAACTCTTTGCATGCTGTTTTGAGAGACATGTATTCAGGATGATTGTACAGGTTGTCATAACAATTGACACAAACATGAATATCCCTAAAGGATGACTTCTAATGGATGGATCTTTACAGACGTTACCAGCAACTCAGATGTGTCAAAATCAAACAAGCAGGATAGATTGGAATCAAATTTGGCGCATACATTCATGGTTCCGTTTCCGCTGAGATGCATTCAATTCCTTTTTTTTCCCTTTAATTGAAGTTGATTCATAACCCCTATAAACAACAATTTTAGAACAGAACAGACAAAAACAGGAAGAGACTGATATTTCTGCAACGTTTTTTGCAGTCATGTTCAAAATTGTTCAGTGGGCACAGACATTGCTTTTGTAACGCATTGTTTTTGTACGATGTGCTCTGCTTGATAATTTTGTTTGGCCCCTAGGCTGCTCACATTAGTACTCCATTTCCTTTAAGTTCATTTCTTTTGTATTGTGTGTGTGTGTGTGTGTGGAAACAGTTGTATAATGTATACTCAAAACATGAAATTTCATATTGATGTGTAGAGTAACACAACATTTTTAACACAATATTAAATTTAACGACTGATTAGTGTATTGCACACGTTTAATTATTAATAGTTTTTAAAAAAAATCACTTTCAAGGCACTGATCTAAAAGTACACATTTAATTGAAAACAATACTTGAAAACGTTTCACTTTTCCAAAAGAAACATATATAACATGAGGTTCATATGACGAGAACATCATTACTCAGCATTTTGAAGGATTGCCAACTTTAAACTTCAGACATTTAGTCTGGTGTGATTCTGACTGTCTGAGGCCTTCAGAAAGAACATTGTAGAAGTTTATGAGCCTGATAAGGGACTAAAATAGATCTCAAAACCATATGAAATCAGTCATTCTATTGTCTGGAAAATATTGTGAAGGACATTCAAAACAACTACTAAGATACCCAGGACTGGTATGTCAAAGCAAGTTCACTCCATGATCAAACCAAAAGATGCTACAAGTCTCCAAAAACCCTAAAACATTATCACAGGACCTACGGCAGGCTCTTGTGCGTGTTTAACTCTACAATCAAAAAGAGACTACATAGGTTTACATTGTATGGGAGGTCTACACGACGGAAACCTTTGCTCCCCCAAAGAAACGTAAAGGAGGGACTGAAGTTTGCCAGAGTGAAAGTAAACAAAGACCATAACTTCTGGAATAACGTTCACTGTACAAATGAGCATAATGGGAATAACCCTTTTACAGCACTCCAGGAGAAAAACCTCATAATGGCTGTGAAGCATAAAGGTGAAGTGCCAAGTCCAACTCAGCATCATGGAATACACCATGAAGTGTACCATGTATGTGTGGGTCCTTGAGGAAAATGCGAATATGTCTAACTTGAGAAACCATTTTCGAATGGAGGAGGAGGATCACGACACCATCTATCAGCCACCTACAATGCAGTGATGACCTTTGTCCCGAGAAACCACAAAAACCATTTACACCTGGGTGCAGCTCAACATAAGAGCTCACACAAGGGTGAGGGGACAGCGTCTTCAACGACACTTAGTCTCCAACAACACTCCACCTCATGAATGCTAATGACTCCTGGGGAACCTTATTGCCTTAGTGGTTTTAGTCCATTTTCTGTTACAACAGGAGTTTAAGTATCTGGACCCTCTGCCAGTCACTTAGAACTGAAGACGCCTCTTGGATGAGAGGTGACACGTCTTCAAACAAACTTGAACAAGTCCAGCTGATTCTTTGTTTTTGCTCTTTGTGATTTACCCCAATCTGGATGACTGAGGTCCGACACAGACACACATACGTATGTAAAGTAAACCAGTTTCATTCTGTCCTTCTTCATTAACAAGATGTAATGGATTGCGCCTGACAGCTTGGGGGGGCAGTGGCTCAGTGGGTTGGGAACCGGAGGGTAACCGGTTCAAGTCGCGGCCCAGATTAAATATGGAGTGTCCGCTGGCGGCTGGAGAGGGGCCAGTCTACCTATACAGAGCACTGCAGAGGTGCCCTTGAGCAAGGCACCGCCCTCAACTGCTCCAGGTGCGGCAATCATGGCAGCGCATTCACCCTATGCCCTCGCCGCATGCTATGGGGCCCTTATGCATATATGCATGTGTGTGATTGGTTTGAGGGTCCCTTGTACTAGGGTGTAAATCAAATGTCATTGTGTTTGTAGTGGCAAAAGTTCTATGACAAAATAAAGCTTTACTTTACAGCTCACTGGACCTCAGTACAGTAAGACGCTAAAGTCACATTGTCTTTTCAGAGAGAATTGCACAAGCAGTCTAACCCAGGATGTGGCCGTTTAGTCTACAGAAGGCAACCTCACATTACTGAAACCAGTCAGCGCTCCCAGTAAGGAATTACTTTCTCTATGATGTTGTCTACAAACCCTTCACACGTGGGTATTTCTCACAGCTGGCGTGAGGTCATTGACTTTGAGATGCTGGCTCAACTTTGCCCCCTACTGACACATTTAAAACACTGTCATCCTTACAATTTCCGTAATCTTGAAATAGAGAAAAAAACAATATATATATATACATACACACACACAAACATCACAGCTCAGAGAAGTTCATGAAAAAACCCCATCAAATATTATATGCCTTGTATTAAGGTACTTTGGTATATTAACAGTGTTCTAACGATTTCACTGTTTCCGCTGGAGTGTGTATCTGTGTGTATCATTATGATGAAAGTGACCTTGCACTGCTGTTTTGGTGAGTTTATCCATGAAAGCACGCAGGTAGCACCAGACACAGAACAACAGTCATCTCCGAAATGATCCATGGAGTTGTGTTCAAGGAATGGGACGTATTGGGCTGTGGATCTCGCAGGCAGGCTGCACTGAGAAAATAAGGGATTAGGGGTGACTGAATAGAAATATCCTTCACCGAGTTGAAGGAAGCATGCTTTGGGTCTGGTTTAAGTCATGGCTTCTTGACTGAATCAGTCTTTCTGTTTTATTATAATGGGGCCTTCACCTCCTCAACAGATTCAGAATTTGCTGCTTCTTTTAGAGCCTCATTTTTCCCCTTAGTGGTCTTGCGCCTTCCCTGGTTAAATGATGCTATATGGGGCCCCTAAGGCAACATTGCCAACAGGCAAAACAAAAATGGAAAAGAAGAATAAATTACACATATCTTGGGAGCTACTGACTATCAAAGGAATGTGATATTTATCTAATATCATCTCCACCAAAAAGTCCTCAACCCAGAATTATGCCAATTAATTCTGTCATTAATCCTTGATCCACTGTTCTGGAGTCACAGTCACATTAACCCTGGTTGCCATGCCAATCCTGCATAAAAATGTGAACCCACTGTGCAAACACAAGTTTGTTGAGAGTGAGACCCTTAAATGTTGTTGTTGTTTTTATGAACGTTTTTTTCTTTTGACAAATCATTATTTTGAACATTTCGAAAACCACATTTTAATCGAAATACTTGCAAAGACTCCTTTTAAAGGCTTTTGCTTTTGGATTACATTCTGAAAGGACAAATTAAAATATGATTTACATGAAGTATTTATGAAGCTTTCAGCATAAAGCCTTCATAACACTATGGTCAGACGAGAAATATTGGAAGGTGACGGAAAATTTGCCTCCATTCAGTGCTGAGGTGGTAACAATAACATGAGTCTTCAAGAAATTCCATAGTGCACAATTACAATGGTATTATAGGAGAGAACAATGATTTCCTTTGCCACACACTGTTATAATTGCACATCTTGGATCTTTTTTGAGCCAGGGGTCTGTGCCATTATCGGTTTTCCCTGTTGAACCTTTCACTCGGCAGTGATCTGCCATCAATAGCATCTTCCCAATGTTCCCTCCATCTTCACCCTCTTCAAATAGTAATCTGTTCCTCTCAATTGTCGAACAGCCATAAGAGTTTCCCCTCAGCTCCCTATGATTGACAGGTGGACACACCGCCTCTAAGGTCAGCTAGGCTAAATGGTTTGCTCGTGTTTTAGATCAGTCATTAGGTCACACAGCTACCTAAAATCCCTGTCTCTCTCTCCCCCTCCCACTTCTTGTATACTGAAATTGGTGGAGAAAGTGCAAATGGTCCACAGAGAAGTAATGACGTCCACTTCAATCAGTGGCTCACTTAAGTTGCATTAAAAAAAAGGCTGGTTAAAATGATTTGGTGTATTTTTCATTATTTTTGTTTCCTGTTCTAACATGATATGGTCTGGTGGGTGGGTGGGATATGAGAGGCTGTGAAGAGCAGCTATACTGCAGCTAGAGTTTCAATGATCAGTGCTGCATT